>NW_028227572.1:0-126747 GCF_978045245.1 Mus caroli | reverse complement strand
TTCAGTATTTCTCGCCATATCTGGGTAATAAATTGTGAATTTTTAATTGTCCACTTTTTTCATGGTTTCTCACCATATTCTGTGTCCGACTGTGTGAATTTTTAATTTTCAGGTTTTTCATGGTTGTTCGCATATTCTGGTTTCTGCAGTGTGATTTTCTCATTTTCCACATTTTTCAAGTTTTTTCATATTTCTGGGTCCTACAGTGTGATTTTCTCTTTTTTCACCTTTTTCATGTTTTCTTGCCATATTTGGGGTCCTTCAGTGTGAGTTTTTACATTTCTAATTTTTCAGGGTTTCTCGACATATTATGGGTCCTACAGCGTGTATTTTTAATTTTCCACGTTTTTCAGTGTTTCTCAGCATATTCTGGGTCCTACAGTGTGATTTTCTCAATTTTGAAATTTTTCAAGTTTTTTCACATATCTTGGTCCTACAGTGTGATTATTCTCATTTTCCAACTTTTTCAGGTTTTCTAGCCATATTCTGGGTCCTACAGTGTGAATTTTGAATTTTCCTCGTTTTTCAGGTTTTCTCGCCATATTCTGGGTCCTTCACTGTGAATTTTTAATTTTCCACTTCTTTCAAGTTTTTTGTAATATTATGGGTCCTACAGTGTGATTTTCTCATTTTCCACCTTTTTCAGGTTTTCTCGCCATATTCGGGGTCCTTCAATGTGAGTTTTTAATTTTCTACTTTTTTCAGGGTTTTTCGCCATATTCTGGGTCCTACAGAGTGTATTTTTAATTTTCCACGTTTTTCAAGGTTTCTCGGCATATTCTGGCTCCTACAGTGTGATTTTCCCATTTCCTCGTTTTTCAGGTTTTCTTGCCATATTCCAGGTCCTTCAGTCTGAATTTTTAATTTTCCACGTTTTTCAGTATTTCTCGCCATATTCTGGGCACGTTTTTCAAGTTTTATCGCTATTCTGTGTCCTACAGTGTGATTATACTCATTTTCCACCTTTTTCAGGTTTTTTGCCATATTCCGGGTCCTTCAGTGTGAGTTTTTAATTTTCTACTTTTTACTGTGTTTCTTGCAATATTCTGGCTCCAAAAAGCATATTTTTATTTTTCTCGTTTTTCAGGGTTTCTTGGCATATTCTGGGTCCTACAATGTGATTTTCTCATTTTCCACTTTTTTAAAGTTTTTTCGCATTTCTATGTCCTACAGGTTGATTTCTCATTTTCCACATTTTTCAGGTTTTCTCGCCATATTCCGGGTCCTTCAGTGTGAGTTTTTAATTTTCTACTTCTTTCAGGGTTTCTTGCCATATTTTGAATCCTACAGCGTGTATTTTTAATTTTCCACGTTTTCAGGGTTTCTGGCATATTCTGGCTCCTACTGTGCGATTTTCCAATTTTTGACTTTTTTCAAGTTTTTTTCCCCAATTCTCCGTCCTACAGTGTGATTTTCTCATTTTCCACCTTTTTCTGGTTTTCTCAGCATATTCTGGGTCCTGCAGTGTGAATTTTTAATTTTCCACGTTTTTCAAGGTTTTTTTCCATATTCTGGTCCTATAGTGTGAATTTTTATTTTTCAATATTTTTCAGTGTTTATCATCATATTCTGGGTCCTACAGTGTGAATTTCTCATTTTCCACCTTTTTCAGGGTTTCTTGCCATATTCTAGGTTTTTCAGTGGGAGTTTTAATTTTCCATGTTTTTAAGTTTTTTTTTTCATCATATTCTCAGTCCCACAGTGTGATTTTTTCATTTTCAAACTTTTTCAGGTTTTCTCGGCATATTCTGGTTCCTACAGTGTGAATTTAATTTTCCACATTTTTCAGTGTTTCTCGCCATATTCTGGGTCCCACAATGTAAATTTTTAATTTTCCACGTTTTTAAGGTTTTTTTTTGGTAATATTCTTGGTCCGACAGTGTGAATATTTAATGTTTCACTTTTTTCAGCGTTTCTCGGCATATTCTGGGTCCTACAGTGTGATTTTCTCATTTTCCACATTTTTCAAGTTTTTTCGTAATTCTGGGTCCTACAGTGTGATTTTCTCATTTTCCACCTTTTTCAGCCTTTCTAGCCATTTTTCGGGTCCTTCAGTGTGAGTTTGTAATTTTCTAAGTTTTTCAGGGTTTCTCGCCGTATTCTGGGTCCTAAACGTTGTATTTTTAATTTTTCACGTTTTCAGGGTTTCTTGGCATATTCTGGGTCCTACAGTGTGATTTTCTCATTTTCCACCTTTTTCATGTTTTCTCGCCATAATTGGGGTTCTTCAGTGTCAGTTTGTAATTTTCTACTTTTTTCAGGGTTTCTTGCCATATTTGGGGTCCTTCAGTGTGAGTTTTTAATTTTCTACTCTTTCAGGGTTTCTTGCCATGTTCTGGGTCCTACAGTGTGTATTTTTCATTTTCGACGTTTTTCAGATTTTCTCACAATATTCTGGGTTCTTCAGTGTGAATTATTAATTTTTCAAGTTTTACAGGTTTTTTCTTCATATTCTGGGTCCTACACTGTGATTTTTCTCATTTCCACGTTTTTCAGGTTTTCTTGCCATATTCCAGGTCCTTCAGTGTTAATTTTTAATTTTCCACGTTTTCAGGGTTTCTCGGCATATTCTGTGTCCTGCAGTGTGATTTTCTCATTTTTATGGTTTTTCAAGTTTTTTGGCAATTCTGGGTCCTACAGTGTGATTATTCTCATTTTCCACCTTTATCAGGTTTTCTCGACATATTTGGGGTCTTTCAGTGTGAATTTTTAATTTTCTACTTTTTTCAAGGTTTCTCGCCATATTCTGTGTCCTTCAGTATGAGTTTTTAATTTTCCTCGTTTTTCAGGTATTCTCGCCATATTCCGTGTCCTTCACTGTGAATTTTTTATTTTCCACATTATTCAGGTTTTTTCGTCATATTCTGGGTCTTACAATGTGATTTTCTCATTTTCCTCATTTTTCAGGTTTTTTCGCCATATTTGGGGTCCGTCAGTGTGAATTTTTAATTTTCTACTCTTTCATGGTTTCTCGCCGTATTCTGGGTCATTCAGTGTGAGTTTTTAATTTTCCTCGTTTTTCAGGTATTCTCACCATATTCTGGGTCCTTCAGTGTGAATTTTTATTTTTCCACGTTTTTCAGGTTTTTTCGTCATATTCTGGGTCCTACAGTGTGATTTTCTCATTTCCAATTTTTCAGGTTTTCTTGACATATTCCAGGTCCTTCTGTGTGAATTTTTAATTTCCCACATTTTTCAGGTTTTTTCGTCATATTCTGGGTCTTACAGTGTGACTTTCTCATTTTCCAAATTTTTCAGGTTTTCTCGACATATTTGGGGTCCTTCAGTGTGAGTTTTTAATTTTCTACTTTTTCAGGGCTTCTCTCCATATTCTTGGTCCTACAGCTTGTATTTTTAATTTTCCAGGTTTTCAGGGAATCTAGGCATATTCTGGGTCCTGCAGTGTGATTTTCTCATTTTTGAGGTTTTTCAAGTTTTTTCCCAATTCTGGGTCCCTCAATGTGATTATTCTCATTTTCCCCATTTTTCAGGTTTTCTCGCCATATTTGGGGTCCTTCAGTGTGAGTTTTTAAATTTCTACTCTTTCAGGGTTTCTCGCCATATTCTGGGTCCTTCAGTGTGAGTTTTTAATTTTCCTCGTTTTTCAGGTTTTTTCACCATATTCCGGATCCTTCAGTGTGAATTTTTAATTTTCCACCTTTTTCAGATTTTTTCTCATATTCTGGGTCCTACAGTGTGATTTTCTCATTTCCACTTTTTCAGGTTTTCTTGCCATATTCCATGTCCTTCAGTGTGAATTTTTAATTTTCCACGTTTTTTAGTATTTCTCGCCATATTCTGGGTAATGCAGTGTGAATATTTAATTTTCCACTTTTTTCATGGTTTCTCCCTTATTCTGTGTCTGACAGTGTCAATTTTTAATTTTCATGTTTTTCAATGTTTCTCGGCATATTCTGGGTCCTGCAGTGTGATTTTATTATTTTGGACGTTTTTCAAGTTTTTTCGTAATTCTGGGTCCTACAGTGTGATTTTCTCATTTTCCAACTTTTTCAGGTTTTCTGGCCATAATTGGGGTTCTTCAGTGTCAGTTTGTAATTTTCTACTTTTTTCAGGGTTTCTTGCCATATTTGGGGTCCTTCAGTGTGAGTTTTTAATTTTCTACTCTTTCAGGGTTTCTCGCCATAAACTGTGTCCTATAGTATGTATTTTTCATTTTCCACGTTTTTCAGGTTTTTTCTTCATATTCTGGGTCCTACACTGTGATTTTCTCATTTCCACGTTTTCAGGTTTTCTTGCCATATTCCAGGTCCTTCAGTGTGGATTTTTAATTTTCCACGTTTTTCAGTATTTCTCCCCATATTATGGGTAATACAGTGTGAATTTTAATTATCCACTTTTTTTCATGGTTTCTCGCCATATTCTGTGTCCAACAGTGTGAGTTTTTAATTTTCACGTTTTTCAGTGTTTCTTGAAATATTCTGGGTCCTGCAGTGTGATTTTCTTATTTTCCACCTTTTTCAGGTTTTCTCCCCATATTTGGGGTCCTTCAGTGTCAGTTTGTATTTTTCTACCTTCTTCAGGGTTTCTCACCATATTCTGGATCCTACAGTGTGATTTTCTCATTTTCCACCTTTTTCAGGTTTTCTCGCCATGTTTGGGCTCCTTCACTGTGAGATTTTAATTTTCTACTTTTTTATTAACTTTTTCTCGCCATATTCTGGGTCCGTTAGTGTGAATTTTTAATTTTCACGTTTTTTACATTTTCTCGGCATATTCTTGCATCTTTTTCAGGATTTCTCGCCATATTTGGGGTCCTACAGTGTGAGTTTGTAATTTTGAACTTTTTTCAGGGTTTCTCGCCATATTCTGGGTCCTACAGCATGTATTTTTAATTTTCCACGTTTTCAGGGTTTCTGGGCAAAATCTGGGTCCTACAGTGTGATTATTCTCATTTTCCACCTTTTTCAGGTTTTCTCACCATATTCGGGGTCCTTCAGTGTGAATTTTTAATTTTCTACTCTTTTCAGGTTTTCTCGCCATATTCTGGGTCCTACAGCATGTTTTTTTAATTTTACACGTTTTCAGGGTTTCTGGGCATAATCTGGGTCCTACAGTGTGATTATTCTCATTTTCCACCTTTTTCAGGTTTTCAAACCATATTCGGGGTCTTTCAGTGTGAATTTTTAATTTTCTACTTTTTTCAGGTTTTCTCGCCATATTCTGTGTCCTTCAGTGTGAGTTTTTTATCTTCCTCATTTTTCAGGTTTTTCGCCATATTCCAGGTCCTTCCGTGTGATATTTTAATATTTTATCTTTTTCAGGTTTTTTCGTCATATTCTGGGTCGTACTGTGTGATTTTCTCATTTCCATGTTTTTTCAGGGTCTCTTGCCGTATTCCAGGTCCTTCAGTGTGAATTTTTTCCCACGGTTTTCAGTATTTCTCTCCATATCTGGGTAATGAAGTGTGAATTTTTAATTGTCCAGTCTTTTCATGGTTTCTCACCATATTCTGTGTCCAATAGTGTGAATTTTTAATTTTCAGGTTTTTCATGGTTGTTCGGCATATTCTGGTTTCTCCAGTGTGATTTTCTCATTTTCCACGTTTTTCAAGTTTTTCCGTATTTTGGGTCCTACAAGTGTGATTTTCTCATTTTCGATGTTTTTCATGTTTTTGTAATTCTGGGTAATACAGTGTGATTATTCTCATTTTCTACCTTTTTCATGTTTTCGCGCCATATTCGGGATCCTTCAGTGTGAGTTTTTAATTTTCTACTTTGTTGAGGGTTTCTTGCCATATTCTCAGTGCTACAGAGTGTATTTTTAATTTTCCACGTTTCTCAGGGTTTCTCCCCATATTCTGGGTCCTAAAATGTGATTTTCTCATTTACGACATTTTTCAAGTATTTTCGGAATTCTGGTTCCTACACTGTGATTATTCTCATTTTCCACATTTTTCAGGTTTTCTTGCCATATTTGAGGTCCTTAAGTGTGAGTTTTTAATTTTCTACTTTTATGAGGGTTTCTTGCCATATTCTGGGTACTACAGAGTGTATTATTAATTTTCCACCTTTCTCAGGGTTTCTTGCCATATTCTGGGTCCTACAGTGTCTGTCTGTCTCTCTGTGTGTCTGATCCCCTGGAACTGTAGATGGGCCACCATATAGTTGCTGGTAGTTGATCCCAGGTTCTCTGGAAGAGGAGACAATGCTGTTAATTGTTGAGCCATTTCAGTGGCTCCACCTATCTTTAAATTTTTAGAAGTATATGTTAGGCTGTGTTTATGTACATCATATGCAGACCATAAGAGGGATTTAGATTCTCCAGGATCTGACACCCTCTTCTGGAGTGTCTGAAGACAACTACAGTGTACTTATATCTAATAAATAAATAAATAAATAAATAAATAAATGAATAAATGAATAAATGAATAAACATTATTTTAAAAGGATAAGAAAGAAAGAAAGACCAGGCAGGCCTGCCCTCCTTATCTCTGTCTGTCTGTCTGTCTGATCCCCTGGAACTGGAGATGGGCCACCATATAGTTGATGGTAGTTGATCCCATGTTCTCTGGAAGAAGAGACAATGCTGTTAATTGTTGAGCCCTTTCAGTGGCCCCACCCATCTTTAAATTTTTAGAAGTATATGTGAGGCTCTGTTTATGTACATCATATGCAGACCATAAGAGGGATTTATATTCTCCAGAAGATGACACCCTCTTCTAGAGTGTCTGAACACAGCTACAGTGTACTTATATCTAATAAATACATAAATAAATAAATAAATAAATAAATAAATATTTTTTTTAAAGTATAAGAAAGAAAGAATGACCAGGCAGGCCTCCATCCTTATCTCTGTCAGTCTGTCTGTCTGTCTCTCTGAACCCTTGGAACTGGAGATGGGCCACCATATAGTTTCTGTTAGTTGATCCCAGGTTCTCTGGAAGAGGAGACATTGCTGTTAATTGTTGAGCCCTATCAGTGGCTCCACCTATCTTTAAATTTTTAGAAGTATATTTTAGGCTGTGTTTATGTACATCATATGCAGACCATAAGAGGGATTTAGATTCTCCAGAATTTGACACCCTCTTCTGGAGTGTCTGAAGACAACTACAGTGTACTTATATCTAATAAATACATAAATAAATAAATAAATAAATAAATAAATAAATAAATAAATAAGTAAACATTATTTTAAAACGAAAAGAAATAAAGAAAGACCAGGCAGGCCTGCCATCCTTTTCTCTGTCTGTCTGTCTGTCTGTCTGTCTGTCTGAACCCCTGGAACTGGAGATGGGCCACCATATAGTTGCTGGTAGTTGATCCCAGGTTCTCTGGAAGAAGAGACAATGCTGTTAATTGTGAGCCCTTTCAGTGGCCCCACCCATCTTAAATTTTTAGAAGTGTATGTGAATCTGTGTTTATGTCCATCATATGCAGACCATAAGAGGGATTTATATTCTACAGAATCTGACACCCTCTTCTAGAGTGTCTGAAGACAACTACAGTGTACTTATATCTAATAAATACATAAATAAATAAATAAACATTTTTTAAAAAGGATAAGAAAGAAAGAAAAACCAGGGAGGCCTGCCACCCTTGTCTGTCTGTCTCTTTGTCTGCCTGATCCCCTGGAACTGGAGATGGGCCACCATATAGTTGCTGGTAGTTGATCCCAGGTTCTCTGGAAGAGGAGACAATGCTGTTAATTGTTGAGCCCTTTCAGTGGCCCCCCACATCTTTAAATTTTTAGAAGTATATGTGAGGCTGTGTTTATGTACATCATATGCAGACCATAAGAGGGATTTAGATTCTCCAGAATCTGACACCCTCTTCTGGAGTGTCTGAAGACAGCTACAGTGTACTTATATATAATAAATAAATAAATAAATAAATAAATAAATAAATAAATAAACATTTTTTAAAAAGGATAAGAAAGAAAGTAAAAACAGGCAGGCCTGCAATCCTTGTCTGTCTGTCTGTCTGTCTGTCTGATCCCCTGGAACTGGAGATGGGCCACCATATATTTGCTGCTAGTTGATCCAGGTTCTCTGGTATAGGAGACAATGCTGTTAATTGTTGAGCCGTTTCAGTGGCCCCACACATCTTTAAATTTTTAGAAGTATATGTGAGGCTGTGTTTATGTACATCATATGCAGACCATAAGAGGGATTTAGATTCTCCAGAATATGACACCCTCTTCTGAAGTGCCTGAAGACAGCTACAGTGTACTTATATCTAATAAATACATATATAAATAAATAAACATTTTTAAAATGTATAAGAAAGAAAGAAAAACCAGGCAGGCCTGCAATCCTTGTCTGTCTGTCTCTATGTATGTCTCTCTGATCCCCTGGAACTGGAATTGGGCCACAATATAGTTGCTGGTAGTTGATCCCAGGTCCTCTGGAAGAGGAGACAATGCTGTTAATTGTTGAGCCCTTTCAGTGGCCCCACCCATCTTTAAATTTTTAGAAGTATATGTGAGGCTCTGTTTATGTACATCATATGCAGACCATAAGAGGGATTTAGATTCTCCAGAAGATGACACCCTCTTCTAGAGTGTCTGAAGACAGCTACAGTGTACTTATATCTAATAAATACATAAATAAATAAATAAATAAATAAATAAATGAATAAATAAATATTTTTTTAAAAGTATAAGAAAGAAAGAATGACCAGGCAGGCCTCCATCCTTATCTCTGTCAGTATGTCTGTCTGTCTCTCTGATCCCTTGGAACTGGAGATGGGCCACAATATAGTTGCTGGTAGTTGATCCCAGGTCCTCTGGAAGAGGAGACAATGCTGTTAATTGTTGAGCCCTTTCAGTGGCCCCACCCATCTTTAAATTTTTAGAAGTATATGTGAGGCTCTGTTTATGTACATCATATGCAGACCATAAGAGGGATTTAGATTCTCCAGAATTTGACACCCTCTTCTGGAGTGTCTGAAGACAACTACAGTGTACTTATATCTAATAAATACATAAATAAATAAATAAATAAATAAATAAATAAATAAATAAATAAATAAACAAAAATTATTTTAAAAGGATAAGAAAGAAAGAAAGACCAGGCAGGCCTGCCATCCTTATCTCTGTCTATCTGTCTGTCTGTCTCTCTGATCCCCTGGAACTGGAGATGGGCCACCATATAGTTCCTGGTAGTTGATCCCAGGTTCTCTGGAAGAAGAGACAATGCTGTTAATTGTGAGCCCTTTCAGTGGCCCCACCCATCTTAAATTTTTAGAAGTGTATGTGAATCTGTGTTTATGTCCATCATATGCAGACCATAAGAGGGATTTATATTCTCCAGAATCTGACACCCTCTTCTAGAGTGTCTGAAGACAGCTACAGTGTATTTATATCTAATAAATACATAAATAAATAAATAAACATTTTTTAAAAAGGATAAGAAAGAAAGAAAAACCAGGGAGGCCTGCCACCCTTGTCTGTCTGTCTCTTTGTCTGCCTGATCCCCTGGAACTGGAGATGGGCCACCATATAGTTGCTGGTAGTTGATCCCAGGTTCTCTGGTAGAGGAGACAATGCTGTTAATTTTTGAGCCCTTTCAGTGGCCCCACACATCTTTAAATTTTTAGAAGTATATGTGAGGCTCTGTTTATGTACATCATATGCAGACCATAAGAGGGATTTAGATTCTCCAGAATCTGACACCCTCTTCTGGAGTGTCTGAAGACAGCTAGAGTGTACTTATATATAATAAATAAATAAATAAATAAATAAGTAAATAAACATTTTTAAAAAGGATAAGAAAGAAAGTAAAACCAGGCAGGCCTGCAATCCTTGTCTGTCTGTCTGTCTGTCTGTCTGATCCCCTGGAACTTGAGATGGGCCACCATATAGTTGCTGCTAGTTGATCCCAGGTTCTCTGGTAGAGGAGACAATGCTGTTAATTGTTGAGCCGTTTCAGTGGCCCCACACATCTTTAAATTTTTAGAAGTATATGTGAGGCTGTGTTTATGTACATCATATGCAGACCATAAGAGGGATTTAGATTCTCCAGAATATGACACCCTCTTCTGAAGTGCCTGAAGACAGCTACAGTGTACTTATATCTAATAAATACATATATAAATAAATAAACATTTTTAAAATGTATAAGAAAAAAAGAAAAACCAGGCAGGCCTGCAATCCTTGTCTGTCTGTCTGTATGTATGTCTGTCTGATCACTGGAACTGGAATTTGGCCAAAATATAGTTGCTGGTAGTTGATCCCAGGTCCTCTGGTAGAGGAGACAATGCTGTTAATTGTTGAGCCCTTTCAGTGGCCCCACACATCTTTAAATTTTTAGAAGTATATGTGAGGCTGTGTTTATGTACATCATATGCAGACCATAAGAGGGATATAGATTCTCCAGAATCTGACACCCTCTTCTGGAGAGTCTGAAGATAGCTACAGTGTACTTATATCTAATAAATACATAAATAAATAAATAAATAAATAAATAAACATTTTTAAAAAGTATAAGAAAGAAAGAAAGACCAGGCAGCCCTGCCACCTTGTCTGTCTGTCTGTCTGTCTGTCTATCTGTCAGATCCCCTGGAACTGGAGATGGGCCACCATATAGTTGCTGGTAGTTGATCCCAGGTTCTCTGGAAGAGGGGACAATGCTGTGAATTGTTGAGCCCTTTCAGTGGCCCCACACATCTTTAAATTTTTAGAAGTATATGTGAGGCTGTGTTCATGTACATCATATGCAGACCATAAGAGGGATATAGATTCTCCAGAATCTGACAACCTCTTCTGGAGAGTCTGAAGACAGCTACAGTGTACTTATATCTAATAAATACATAAATAAATAAATAAATGAATAAATGAATAAATAAATAAATAAACATTATTTAAAAAGGATAAGAAAGAAAGAAAAATCAGGCAGGCCTGCCATCCTTATCTCTGTCTGTCTGTCTGTCTGTCTTATCCCCTGGAACTTGAGATGGGCCACCATATAGTTGCTGGTAGTTGATCCCACGTTCTCTGGAAGAAGAGACAATGGTGTTAATTGTTGAGCCCTTTCAGTGGGCCCACCCATCTTTTAATTTTTAGAAATATATGTGAGGCTGTGTTTATGTACATCATATGCAGACCATAAGAGGGATTTAGAATCTCCAGAAGATGACACCCTCTTCTAGAGTGTCTGAAGACAGCTACAGTGTACTTATATCTAATAAATACATAAATAAATAAATAAATAAATAAATAAATAAATAAATAAATAAATATTTTTTAAAAAGTATAAGAAAGAAAGAAAGACCAGGCAGGCCTCCATCCTTATCTCTGTCAGTCTGTCTGTCTGTCTGTCTGATCCCTTGGAACTGGAGATGGGCCACCATATAGTTGCTGGTAGTTGATCCCAGGTTCTCTGGAAGAGGAGACAATGTTGTTAATTGTTGAGCCCTTTCAGTGGCTCCACCTATCTTAAATTTTTAGAAGTATATGTTAGGCTCTGTTTATGTACATCATATGCAGACCATAAGAGGGATTTAGATTCTCCAGAATTTGACACCCTCTTCTGGAGTGTCTGAAGACAACTACAGTGTACTTATATCTAATAAATACATAAATAAATAAATAAATAAATGAATAAATAAATAAATAAATAAATAAACAAACATTATTTTGAAAGGATAAGAAAGAAAGAAAGACCAGGCAGGCCTGCCGTCCTTATCTCTGTCTGTCTGTCTGTCTGTTTGTCTGTCTGATACCCTGGAACTGGAGATGGGCCACCATATAGTTGCTGGTAGTTGATCCCAGGTTCTCTGGAAGAAGAGACAATGCTGTTAATTGTTGAGCCCTTTCAGTGGCCCCACCCATCTTAAATTTTTAGAAGTGTATGTGAATCTGTGTATATGTCCATCTTATGCAGACCATAAGAGGGATTTAGATTCTCCAGAATATGACACCCTCTTCTAGAGTGTCTGAAGACAGCTACAGTGTACTTATATCGAATAAATACATAAATAAATACATAAACATTTTTTAAAAAGGATAAGAAAGAAAGAAAAATCAAGCAGGCCTGCAATCCTTATCTCTGTCTGTCTCTCTGTCTGTCTTATCCCCTGGAACTTGAGATGGGCCACCATATAGTTGCTGGTAGTTGATCCCACGTTCTCTGGAAGAAGAGACAATGCTGTTAATTGTTGAGCCCTTTCAGTGGGCCAACCCATCTTTTAATTTCTAAAAGTATATGTGAGGCTGTGTTTATGTACATCATATGCAGACCATAAGTGGGATTTAGATTCTCCAGAAGATGACACCCTCTTCTAGAGTGTCTGAAGACAGCTACAGTGTACTTATATCTAATAAATAAATAAATAAATAAATAAATAAATAAATAAATAAATAAATATTTTTTAAAAAGTATAAGAAAGAAAGAAAGACCAGGCAGGCCTCCATCCTTATCTCTGTCAGTCTGTCTGTCTGTCTGTCTGATCCCTTGGAACTGGAGATGGGCCACCATATAGTTGCCGTTAGTTGATCCCAGGTTCTCTGGAAGAGGAGACAATGCTGTTAATTCTTGAGCCCTTTCAGTGGCTCCACCTATCTTTAAATTTTTAGAAGTATATGTTAGGCTGTGATTATGTACATCATATGCAGACCATAAGAGGGATTTAGATTCGCCAGAATTTGACACCCTCTTCTGGAGTGTCTGAAGACAACTACAGTGTACTTATATCTAATAAATACATAAATAAATAAATAAATAAATAAATAAACATTATTTTAAAAGGATAAGAAAGAAAGAAAGACCAGGCAGGCCTGCCCTCCTTATCTCTGTCTGTCTGTCTGTCTGTCTGTCTGATCCCCTGGAACTGGAGATGGGCCACCATATAATTGCTGGTAGTTGATCCCAGGTTCTCTGGAAGAAGAAACAATGCTGTTAATTGCTGAGCCCTTTCAGTGGCCCCACCCATCTTAAATTTTTAGAAGTGTATGTGAATCTGTGTTTATGTCCATCATATGCAGATCATAAGAGGGATTTATATTCTCCAGAATCTGACACCCTCTTCTGGAGTGTCTGAAGACAGCTAGAGTGTACTTATATATAATAAATAAATAAATAAATAAATAAATAAATAAATAAATAAATAAACATTTTTGAAAAAGGATAAGAAAGAATGTAAGACCAGGCAGGCCTGCCATCCTTATCTCTGTCTGTCTGTCTGTCTGTCTGATCCCCTGGAACTGGAGATGGGCCACCATATAGTTTCTGCTAGTTGATCCCACGTTCTCTGGAAGAAGAGACAATGGTGTTAATTGTTGAGCCCTTTCAGTGGGCCCAACCATCTTTTAATTTTTATAAGTATATGTGAGGCTGTGTTTATGTACATCATATGCAGACCATAAGAGGGATTTAGATTCTCCAGAAGATGACACCCTCTTCTAGAGTGTCTGAAGACAGCTACAGTGTACTTATATCTAATAAATAAATAAATAAATAAATAAATAAATAAATAAATAAATAAATATTTTTATTAAGTATAAGAAAGAAAGAAAGACCAGGCAGGCCTCCATCCTTATCTCTGTCTCTCTGTCTGTCTGTCTGTCTGATCCACTGGAACTGGAGATGGGCCACCATAAGGTGCTGGTAGTTTATCCCAGGTTCTCTGAAAGAGGAGACAATCCTGTTAATTGTTGAGCCCTCTCAGTGACCCCACACATCTTTAAATTTTTAGAAGTATATATGAGGCTGTGTTTATGTACATCATATGCAGATCATAAGAGGGATTTAGATTCGCCAGAATTTGACACCCTCTTCTGGAGTGTCTGAAGACAACTACAGTGTACTTATATCTAATAAATACATAAATAAATAAATAAATAAATAAACATTATTTTAAAAGGATAAGAAAGAAAGAAAGACCAGGCAGGCCTGCCTTCCTTATCTCTGTCTCTCTGACTGTCTGTCTGTCTGTCTGATCCCCTGGAACTGGAGATGGGCCACCATATAGTTGCTGGTAGTTGATCCCAGGTTCTCTGGAAGAAGAGACAATGCTGTTAATTGCTGAGCCCTTTCAGTGGCCCCACCAATCTTAAATTTTTAGAAGTGTATGTGAATCTGTGTTTATGTCCATCATATGCAGACCATCAAGGGATTTATATTCTCCAGAATCTGACACCCTCTTCTGGAGCGTCTGAAGACAGCTAAAGTGTACTTATATATAATAAATAAATAAATAAATAAATAAATAAATAAATAAATGAATAAATAAATAAATAAACATTTTTTAAAAGGATAAGAAAGAAAGAAAAATCGGGCAGTCCTGCCATTCTTATCTCTGTCTGTCTGTCTGTCTTTCTCATCCCCTGCAACTATAGATGGGCCACCATATAGTTGCTGGTATTTGATCCCACGTTCTCTGGAAGAGGAGACAATGGTGTTAATTGTTAAGCCTTTTCAGTGGGCCCACACATCTTTAAATTTTTACAAGTATATGTGAGGCTGTGTTTATGAACATCATATGCAGACCATAAGAGGGATTTAGAATCTCCATTAGATGACACCCTCTTCTAGAGTGTCTGAAGACAGCTACAGTGTACTTATATCTAATAAATACATAAATAAATAAATAAATAAATAAATAAACATTTTTTAAAAGTATGGGCTGGTGAGATGGCTCAGTGGGTAAGAGCACCCTACTGCTCTTCCGAAGGTCCAGAGTTCAAATCCCAGCAACTACATGGTGGCTCACAACCATCCGTAACGAGATCTGGCGCTTTCTTCTGGAGTGTCTGAAGACAGCTACAGTGTACTTACATATAATAAATAAATAAATCTAAAAAAAAAAAAAAAAGTATAAGAAATAAAGAAAGACCAGGCAGGCCTGCCATCCTTATCTCTGTCTCTCTGTCTGTCTGTCTGTCTGATCTACTGGCCTGGAGATGGGCCAACATAAGGTGCTGGTAGTTGATTTCAGGTTCTCTGGTAGAGGAGACAATGCTGTTAATTGTTGAGCCCTCTCAGTTGCCCCACACATCTTTAAATTTTTAGAAGTATATGTGAGGCTGTGTTTATGTACATCATATGCAGACAATAAGAGGGATTTAGATTCTCCAGAATCTGACACACTCTTCTGGAGTGTCTGAAGACAGCTACAGTGTACTTATATCTAATAAATACATAAATAAATATATAAATAAACATTTTTTTAAAAAGGATAATAAAGAAAGAAAGACCAGGCAGGCCTGCCATCCTTATCACTGTCTGTATGTCTGTCTGTCTGATCCCCTGGAACTGGAAATGGGCCACCATATAGTTGCTGGTAGTTGATCCCAGGTACTCTGGAAGAGGAGACAATGCTGTTAATTGTTGAGCTTTTAGAGTGGCCCCACACTTCTTTAAATTTTTAGAAGTATATGTGAGGCTGTCTTTATGTACATCATATGCAGACCATAAGAGGGATTTAGATTCTCCAGAATCTGACACCCTCTTCTGGAGTGTCTGAACAGCTACAGTGTACTTATATCTAATAAATAAATAAATAAATAAATAAATAAATAAATAAATGAATAAATAAATAAACATTTTTAAAAGGATAAGAAGAAAGAAAGACCAGGCAGGCCTGCCATCCATATCTCTGTCTGTCTGTCTGTCTGTCAATCTGATACCTGGGAACTTGAGATGGCCCACGAATAGTTGCTGGTAGTTGATCCCTGGTTCTCTAGAAGAGGAGACAATGCTGTTAATTGTTGAGCCCTTTCAATGGCGCCACCCATCTTTAAATATTTAGAAGTATATGTGAGGCTGTGTTTATGTACATCACATCCAGACCATAAGAGGGATTTAGATTCTCCAGAATCTGACACCCTCTCCTGGAATGTCTGAAGACAGCTACAGTGTACTTATATCTAATAAATAAATAGATAAATAAATAAATAAATAAATAAATAAACATTTTTTAAAAAGGATAAGAAAGAAAGAAAGACCAGGCAGGCCTGCCATCCATAACTCTGTCTGTCTGTTTGTCTGTCTATCTGATCCCCGGGAACTGGAGATGGGCCACCATATAGTTGCTGGTAGTTGATCCAAGGTTCTCTGGAAGATGAGACAATGCTGTTAATTGTTGAGCACTTTCAGTGGCCCCACACTTCTTTAAATATTTAGAAGTATATGTGAGGCCGTGTTTATGTACATCATATTCAGATTATAAGAGGATTTAGATTCTCCAGAATCTGACACCCTCTACTGGATTGTCTGAAGACAGCTACAGTGTACTTATATATAATAAATACATAAATAAATAAATGAATAAATGAATAAATAAATAAATAAACATTTTTTAAAAAGGATAAGAAAGAAAGTAAAACCAGGCAGGCCTGCAATCCTTGTCTGTCTGTCTGTCTGTCTGATCCCCTGGAACTGGAGATGGGCCACCATATAGTTGCTGATAGTTGATCCCAGGTTCTCTGGTAGAGGAGACAATGCTGTTAATTATTGAGCCGTTTCAGTGGACCCACACATCTTTAAATTTTTAGAAGTATATGTGAGGCTGTGTTTATGTACATCATATACAGACCATAAGAGGGATTTAGATTCTCCAGAATATGACACCCGCTTCTGAAGTGTCTGAAGATAGCTACAATGTACTTATATCTAATAAATACATATATAAATAAATAAACATTTTTAAAATGTATAAGAGAAGAAAGAAAAACCAGGCAGGCCTGCAATCCTTGTCTGTCTGTCTGTCTGTATGTCTGTCTTATCCCCTGGAACTGGAGATGGGCCACAATATAGTTGCTGGTAGTTGATCCCAGGTCCTCTGGAAGAGGAGACAATGCTGTTAATTGTTGAGCCCATTCAGTGGCCCCACCCATCTTTAAATTTTTAGAAGTATATGTGAGGCTGTGTTTATGTACATCATATGCAGACCATAAGAGGGATATAGATTCTCCAGAATCTGACACCCTCTTCTGGAGAGTCTGAAGACAGCACAGTGTACTTATATCTAATAAATAAATAAATAAAAAAATAAATAAATAAATAAATGAATAAATAAATAAATAAACATTTTTAAAAAGGATAAGAAAGAAAGAAAAATCAGGCAGGCCTGCCATCCTTATCTCTGTCTGTCTATCTGTCTGTCTGATCGCCTGCAACTTGAGATGGGCCACCATATAGTTGCTGGTAGTTGATCCCACGTTGTCTGGAAGAGGAGACAATGGTGTTAATTGTTGAGCCCTTTTAGTGGGCCCACCCATCTTTAAATTTTTAGAAGTATATGTGAGGCTGTGTTCATGTACATCATATGCAGACCATAAGAGGGATATAGATTCTCCAGAATCTGACACCCTCTTCGGGATTGTTTGAAGACAGCTACAGTGTACTTATATCTAATAAATACATAAATAAAAATATAAATAAACATTTTTTAAAAGGATAAGAAAGAAAGAAAGACCAGGCAGGGCTGCCCTCCTTATCTTTGTCTGTCTGTCTGTCTCTCTGTTTGTCTGTCGGTCTGATCTCCTGGAACTGGAGATGGGCCACCATTTTGTTGCTGATAGTTGATCCCAGGTCTTCTGAAGAGGAGAAAATGCTGTTAATTGTTCAGCCCTTTCAGTGGCCCCACCCATCTTTAAATTTCTAGAAGTAAATGTGATGCTGTGTTTATGTACATCATATTCAGACCCTTAAAAAGGGATTTATATTCTCCAGAATCTGACACCGTCTTTTGGAGTGTCTATGACGGATACAGTGTACTTATATCTAATAAATACATAAATAAAGAAATAAACATTTTTTTAAAAAGATAAGAAAGAAAGAAAGACCAGGCAGGCCTGCCATCCTTATCTCTGTCTGTCTGTCTGTCTGTCTGATCCTCTGGACCTGGAGATGGGCCACCATAGAGTTGCTTGTAGTTGATCCCAGGTTCTCTGGAAGAGGAGACAATGCTGTTAATTGTTGAGCCCTTTCAGTGGCCCCACCTATCTTTAAATTTTTAGAAGTATATGCGAGGCTGTGTTTATGTACCGAATATGCAGACCATAAGAGGGATTTAGATTCTCAAGAATCTGACACCCTCTTCTGGAGTGTCTGAAGACAGCTACAGTGTACTTATATGTAATAAATTCATAAATAATCAAATGAACATTTTTTAAAAAGGATAATAAAGAAAGAGAGACCAGGCAAGCCTGCCATCCTTGTCTGTCTGTCTGTCTGATCCCCTGGAAATGGAGATGGGCCACCATATAATTGCTGGTAGTTGATCTCAGGTTCTCTGGAAGAGGAGTCAGTGCTGTTAATTGTTGAGCCCTTTCAGTGGCCCCACCCATCTTTAAATTTTAGAAGTATATGTGAGGCTGTGTTCATGTACATCATATGCAGACCATAAGAGGGATATAGATTCTCCAGAATCTGACACCCTCTTCGGTAGTGTTTGAAGACAGCTACAGTGTACTTAAATCTAATAAATACATAATTAAATTAATAAACATTTTTTAAAAAGGATAAGAAAGAATGAAAGACCAGGTAGGCCTGCCATCCTTAACTCTATCTGTCTCTATGTCTGTCTGTCTGTCTGATCCCCTGGAACTGGAGATGGGCCACCATATAGTTGCTGGTAGTTGATCCCAGGTTATCTATAAGAGGAGACAATGCTGTTAATTGTTGATCCCTTTCATTGGCCCCACACATGTTTAAATTTTTAGAAGTAAATGTGAGGCTGTGTTTATGTACATCATATGCAGACCATAAGAGGGATATAGATTCTCCAGAATCTAACAACCTCTTCTGGAGTGTCTGAAGACAGCTACAGTGTACTTATATCTAATAAATACATAAATAAATAAATAAATAAATAAATAAATAAATAAATAAACATTTTTTAAAAGGGATAAGAAAGAAAGAAAAACCAGGCAGGCCTGCCATCCTTGTCTGTCTTTCTCTCTGTCTGTCTGTCTTGCCTAGCCCCTTGAGTAGCCTAGCCTAGTCCCTTGCCTTGACTAGCCCAGCCCCTTGCCTAGCCTAGCCTAGCCCAGCCCTGCCTTGCCTAGTCCTGCCTATCCCTGTCTTTAACCAGGCTGGCCTCGATCTCAAAAACTGACTGCCTCTGCCTCCAGAGTGCTCTCATTAAGAGCTCGAGCCACCACTGACTGTTGTGTTTTCTAAGTCTTAAATAGGTATGGTCTGTTTCTCAGCTGTGAAACCCTAATTAACACGTGTAGTCTGTCCTAGGTCAGCCATAGCTACAGACTGAGGCCTTTTCTAAAACAAAACAAAAGAAAACAAAAAATAGAAATAATAAAATAAATAAATTAAGCAACCACATGATATCTTTTCTTTCTTTCAATGATACTCAGAGCTTGAAGCAGTTCACCCATGAGACCTCAGCTCCGGACATTGAGGCTCTTTCCCTAACAAGTATTATGGCTGAACCTGAGGGGTTCTACTGCTGATTTGGGTCCCCCACTTTAAAAAAATAGTTGTTTACAAAGGCTGCAGGTTCTTAGCCCTGTTCCTTGTTACAGTTGAGTCACAGCCCTGAAAGTTCAGTGGTAGTTAAAGGCACTGAGAAGGGCTTCCTATAGACATCAAAGACCAAGTCTTTGTTTTTAAAAAGTTAATCTGGATTCCCCCACCCCCTGGCATCCTTAGAATTCCTAGAAAGGAAGGCAGGGACCTGGGCAGAAGGGTGCAAGGCTACTGGTGTTTGTAAGTGGTAACAGAAAGCTTTCTCTTGTTGGTACCCTACCCCAAGTTAAACTGTCACTTCTTTTTCCTAGTTGTTGTTTTGTCGGTTTGTATTCTCAACATAGACCCTTTTCCTTCCTAACCTTGGCTGTCCTGAACCTTACTGTCCTTGAACTCAGTGATTTGCCTGTCTTGCTGGGATGAAACTGTGAGCTACCATCCAGAAGGAAGCACCCTGCTGAGGTTAGATTGGGGTCTCTTCCATTTTCCTCTATGAACATGCATATGGCAGGCCTGATCTTTCTTTTTTACTTTTCCTTTTCTTTTTAAAGATTTATTTATTTATTATATTTAAGTATGCTGTAGCTATCTTCAGACAGTCCAGAAGAGGGTGTCAGATTCTGAAGAATCTAAATCATTCTTATTGTCTGCATATGATGTATATAAACACAGCCTCACATATACTCAAAAAAAAAAAAAAGAAAGAAAAAAGTTGTGGCTACAGAGAGGGCTCAACAATTAAGAGCATTGTCTCCTCTTCCAGAGAACCTGGGCTCAATTACCAGTATTATATATGGTGGCCCATCTCCAGTTCCAGGGGATCTAATACTCTGTTCTGGAGTCTGTGGGCACAGCATACACATGCAAAACATTCTTACACAATCATTGAGAGAGGAGAGAGAGGGGTTGAGAGAGAGGGGAGGTAATCATACCTCCTGACGAGTTTGAAGACCTGAGCTTCATCACTCACACAAATAAATAAATGCAAAATATTTTTTTATAAATAAACTCTGCCATTGCCCTTTAAAAATTCCTAGAAAACAAGTTTTATAAGCAACAGTTATATTTACTATATCTAAAGGACAGTCATGAGCATATTCAATAAATAGAAAAAGGCCTGTTAGTCTTAGAAATGGAAAAGACAAACCAAGGAAGGTTTGCAATTACATAATGAGGCAGCTCAGCCCAGCTCTAAGGTTGGAAATAAGACTCGAGAATAGGATACACCTGAAGAAAGCCAGCCATTGTTTTTTGTTTTGGAGGCTGAAAGGATACACCTGAAGACAGCCAATGCTGTGTGATGGTGATCTGGTATTTTTTTTTTTAATTTTTAAAAACTTTAACACTTTTTATAAAACTTTTATAAAAACTTTTTCTTTCTTTCTTTCTTTCCTCACCCTAGCCCCTACCCTAGCCCTGTCTTTCACCAGGGTGGCCTCGAACTCAGAAACTGACTGCCTCTACCTACAGAGTGCTCTCATTAAGAGCTTGAGCCACCACTGAATGTAGGGTTTTCTAAGCCTTACCTTGCTCTTGGTGTCTGTTCTCAGCTGTGAAACCCTAATTAACACAAGTAGGCAGTCCTGGGTCAGCCAGAGCTACAGACTGAGGACTTCTCTAAAAACAAATAAAACAAAACAAAACAACAAATAGAAATAATAAAATACATAAATTAAGAAACCACAGCATAGCTTTTCTCTCTCTAGGTGGTACTCAGAAATTCCAGCAGTTGGCCTGTGACACCTCAGCTCAGTATATGTGAGGCTGTGTTTATGTACATCATATGCAGACCATAAGAGGGATTTACATTCTCCAGAATCTGACACCCTCCTCTGGAGTGTCTGAAGACAGCTACAGTGTACTTATATCTAAGAAATAAATAAATAAATAAATAAATAAATAAATAAATAAATAAATAAATAAATATTTTTTAAAAAGGATAAGAAAGAAAGAAAGACCAGGCAGGCCTGCCATCATTATCTCTGTCTGTCTGTCTGTCTGTCTGATCCCCTGGAACTGGAGATGGGCCACCTTGTAGGAGCTGGTAGTTGATCCCAGGTTCTCTGGAAGAGGAGACAATGCTATTAATTGTTGAGCCCTTTCAGTGGCCCCACCCATTTTTAATTTTTAGAAGTATATGTGAGGCTGTGTTTATGTACATCATATTCAGAACATAAGAGGGATTTAGATTCTCCAGAATCTGACAACCTCTTCTGGAGTGTCTGAAACAGATACAGTTTACTTATATCTAATGAATACATATATAAAAAATAAATATTTTTAAAAAGGATAAGAAAGAAAGAAAGACCAGGCAGGCCTCCATCCTTAACTCTGTATTTCTGTCTGTCTGTTTGATACCCTGGAACTGGAGATGGGCCACCATATAGTTGCTGGAAGTTGATCCCAGGCTCTCTGGAAGAGGAGACAATGCTGTTAATTGTTGAGCCATTTCAGTGGCCCCAGCCATCTTTAAATTTTTAGAAGTAAATTTGAGGATGTGTTTATGTACATCATATGCAGACCATAAGAGGGATTTAGATTCTCCAGAATCTGACACCCTCTTCTTGATTGTTTGAAGACAGCTACATTGTACTTATATCTAATAAATACATAAATAAATAAATAAACATTTTTTAAAAAGTATAAGAAAGAAAGAAAGACCAGGCAGGCCTGCCACCATGTCTGTCTGTCTGTCTGTCTGTCTATCTGTCAGATACCCTGGAACTGGAGATGAGCCACCATATAGTTGATGGTAGTTGATTCCAGGTTCTCTGGAAGAGGAGACAATGCTGTTAATTGTTGAGCCCTTTCAGTGGCCCCACCCATCTTTAAATTTTTAGAAGTATATGTGAGACTGTGTTCATGTACATCATATGCAGACCATAGGAGGGATATAGATTCTCCAGAATCTGACACCCTCTTCTGGAGTGCCTGAAGACAGCTACAGTGTACTTATATCTAATAAATAAATAAATAAATAAATAAATAAATGAATAAATAAATAAATAAATAAACCTTTTTTAAAAAGGATAAGAAAGAAAGAAAAATCAGGCAGGCCTGCCATCCTTATCTCTGTCTGTCTGTATGTCTGTCTTATCCCCTGGAACTTGAAATGGGCCTCATATAGTTGCTGGTAGTTTCTCCCACGTTCTCTGGAAGAAGAGACAATGCTGTTAATTGTTGAGTCCTTTCAGTGGGCTCACCCATCTTTACATTTTTAGAAGTATATGTGAGGTTGTGTTTATGTACATCATATGCAGACCATAAGAGGGATTTAGATTCTCCAGAAGATGACACACTCTTCTAGAGTGTCTGAAGACTGCTACAGTTTACTTATATCTAATAAATTCATAAATAAACAAATAAACATTTTTAAAAAAGGATAATAAAGAAAGAGAGACCAGGCAAGCCTGCCATCCTTGTCTGTCTGTTTGTCTGTCTGTTCCCCTGGAACTAGAGATGGTCCACCATATAAATGCTGGTAGTTGATCCCATGTTCTCTGGAAGAGGAGTCATTGCTGTTAATTGTTGAGCCCTTTCAGTGGCCCCACCCATCTATAAATTTTTAGAAGTATATGTGAGGCTGTGTTCATGTACATCATATGCAGACCATAAGAGGGATATAGATTCTCCAGAATCTGACACCCTCTTCGGGAGTGTTTGAAGAGAGCTACAGTGTACTTATATCTAATAAATACATACTTAAATTAATAAACATTTTTTAAAAAGGATAAGAAAGAATGAAAGACCAGGTAGGCCTTCAATCCTTAACTCTATCTGTCTGTATGTCTGTCTGTTTGTCTGATCCCCTGGAACTGGAGATGGGCCACCATATAGTTCCTGGTAGTTGATCCCAGGTTCTCTGGTAGAGGAGACAATGCTGTTAATTGTTGAGCCCTTTCAGTGGCCCCACCCATCTTTAAATTTTTAGAAGTATATGTGAGGCTGTGTTAATGTACATCATATGCAGACCATAAGAGGGATATTGATTCTCCAGAATCTGACACCCTCTTCTGGAGAGTCTGAAGACAGCTACAGTGTACTTATATCTAATAAATACATAAATAAATAAATAAATAAATAAATAAATAAATGAATAAATAAATAAATAAATGAACATTTTTTAAAAAGGATAAGAAATAAAGAAAAATCAGGCAGGCCTGCCATCCTTATCTCTGTCTGTCTGTCTGTCTCTCTTATCCCCTGGAACTTGAGATGGGCCACCATATAGTTGCTTGTAGTTCATCCAAGGATCTCTGGAAGAGGAGACAATGCTGTTAATTGTTGAGCCCTTTCAGTGGGCCCACACTTCTTTAAATTTTTAGAAGTATATGTGAGGCTGTGTTTATGTACATCATATGCAGACCATAAGAGCGATTTAGATTACCCAGAAGATGAAACCCTCTTCTAGAGTGTCTGAAGACAGCTAAAGTGTACTTATATCTAATAAATACATACTTAAATTAATAAACATTTTTTAAAAGTATAAGAAAGAAAGACCAGGCAGGCCTCCATCCTTATCTCTGTCAGTCTGTCTGTCTGTCTGATCCATTGGAACTGGAGATGGGCCACTATATAGTTGCTGTTAGTTGATCCCAGGTTCTCTGGAAGAAGAGGCAATGCTGTTAATTGTTGAGCCCTTTCAGTGGCTCCATCTATCTTTAAATTTTTAGAAGTATATGTTAGGTTGTGTTTATGTACATCATATGCAGACCATAAGAGGGATTTAGATTCTCCAGAATCTGACACCCTCTTCTGGAGTGTCTGAAGACAATACAGTGTACTTATATCTAATAAATAAATAAATAAATAAATAAATAAATAAATAAACATTATTTTAAAAGGATAAGAAAGAAAGAAAAACCATGCAGGCCTGCCCTCCTTATCTCTGTCTGTCTGTCTGTCTGATCCCCTGGAACTGGAGATGGGCCACCATATAGTTGCTGGTAGTTGATCCCAGGTTTTCTGGAAGAAGAGACAATGCTGTTAATTGTTGAGCCCTTTCAGTGGCCCCACCCATCTTAAATTTTTAGAAGTGTATGTGAATCTGTGTTTATGTCCATCATATGCAGACCATAAGAGGGATTTATATTCTCCAGAATCTGACACCCTCTTCTGGAGTGTCTGAAGACAGCTACAGTGTACTTATATTTTATAAATACATAAATAAATAAATAAACATTTTTTAAAAAGGATAAGAAAGAAAGAAAAACCAGGTAGGACTGCCACCCTTGTCTGTCTGTCTCTTTGTCTGCCTGATCCCCTGGAACTGGAGATGGGCCACCATATAGTTGCTGGTAGTTGATCCCAGGTTCTCTGTTATAGGAGACAATGCTGTTAATTTTTGAGCCCTTTCAGTGCCCCCACACATCTTTAAATTTTTAGAAGTATATGTGAGGCTGTGTTTATGTACATCATATGCAGACCATAAGAGGGATTTAGATTCTCCAGAATCTGGCACCCTCTTCTGGAGTGTCTGAAGACAGCTACAGTGTACTTATATGTAATAAATAAATAAATAAATAAATAAATAAATAAATAAACATTTTTTTTAAAAGTATAAGAAAGAAAGAAAGACCAGGCAGGCCTCCATTCTTATCTCTGTCTGTCTGTCTGTCTGTCTGATACCCTGGAACTGGAGATGGGCCACCATATAGTTGCTGGTAGTTTATCCAAGGTTCTCTCGAAGAGGAGACAATGCTGTTAATTGTTGATCCCTTTCTGTGGCCCCACCCATCTTTAAATTTTTAGAAGTATATGTGAGGCTGTGTTTATGTACATCATATGCAGACCATAAGAGGGATTTAGATTCTCCAGAATCTGACACCCTCTTTTGAGTATCTGAAGATAGCTACAGTGTACTTATATCTAATAAATAAATAAATAAATAAATAAATAAATAAATAAATAAACATTTTTTAAAAAGGATAAGAAAGAAAGAAAGACCAGGCAGGGCTGCCATCCTTATCTTTGTCTGTCTGTCTGTCTCTCTGTTTGTCTGTCTGTCTGATCTCCTGGAACTGGAGATGGGCCACCATTTTGTTGCTGGTAGTGAAAGACTCCAGGACTCCCAAAGGGAGGCACTTACTCAAGCCTCGGGTCAGCCGCGCACCCAAGAAGACACTGAGACCGAACTTAAGATGTATAGAGAGTAAGATTTAATACAGCAACGACAAGAAAGCACACAAAAAGCACATATACCAGATATCTGGGGTCGAAACTCATGCAGCCAGCAAGGTGCAGAGGAGATTCGGCAATTGGCCCAGACTTGTCACAGGCTTTTATAGGAGAAGGGTAAGGAGAAAAGTACAAGTTTTACGTCACCAAGGTGTTCTGCCAAGGAGCTTTACATAACCAAGGGGTCGTGTCCTATATTTTGGCAATGTACTCGATCTATTGGAACATTCTGGGGTAGTACCAGGAGGCCCCTATCTCAAAAATGTTCTTGGAACAGTCTTCAGTTAGGAGGGGTTGGACTGAGTTCGCTCCAGGAGACCCTTATCTCAGAAATGCTCCTGGAACCGTTCTCACTTGGGAGGGGTCGGACTCTGGGGTGAAGAGTTCAAGAATGTACTCTGAGGTAAAAAGTTCAGGTGTGTTCCGGGAACAACCTCTAGATGGGAGGGGTAAGAGAACTCTGAGTTGGAGAGTTCATGGAGAGTTCAGCTTTTCTTCTTTCATTCCCCCCTTCTTTTAGTGAATAGCTCTAATCTTAGAGCGAGTCCTGCATTTATCCCCCTCCACAGAGTCCAATCTCTTTCTGTTTTGTAACATCACTTTGGACAGGGAAGTCAAAAATAGACCGTTTTATAGTTCTAAGATCAACATCCATAGCTGTACATAACCAACAGGATTGAGTCATATTAGGATTAGTTCTAAAACTTAAGAAAGCTCTTAGTCTATGTGGCCATTGGGGAGGTCGTGTCCAGCAGGGGATGAGATGGCCACATTATTTTTGTGGTAGTTCTGATTTTTTAGATGGCGCTGTAGATGGCCTTCCTTAGCGTAGGCCTTGTGGCACAGGTGGCATTCATAGAGCCGGCCCCCTGTGTGCAGATGCATATGGTTTTTGAGGTCGTAGTTATGCAGGAAGCGGGCTGGACAGTGGGGGCATGAGTAGGGTCGCTCTCCTGTGTGCTCTCGCATGTGGATCTTCAGCTTATCATTCCTGGTGAAGCGGATACCGCAGACCTCACAGGCAAAAGGCTTTTCACCATTGTGGGTCCTTATGTGCCGAGGCAGTTTGCCTGCCCCGTGGATTATCTTGTGACAGACTGGGCACTCTTGGGGCATCTGTGAAAGGCGTTTAGGCACTAGCTTGTTTTGGTCATTTAGGCCTGGTGTCAGGGCATCCTGGTGCAGCGAACTTAGGTAAGCCCACAGGTCAGGGTCAATGAGATCTTCATCTGAGCCCAGCTCTTCTGATGATAGTGGAGGTTCGTTACTCTGGGCCAGCCCGTAGCCTGGTGGGTTGAGCATTTTTGAGGTTGAGGCTGTGGGGGTGGCAGTGGCAAAAGCCTCCAGGTACTGTCGGGCTCGCTCACAGTCATCTTTATCTGGGCTGGGGGCTTCCAGTCCACTGCCTTGCAAAATCTCCAAGCAAGTAGTGACGACACATGGGATTTCCAGTAGCCGAGCAGCTTGGAGTACAGCCGGCACATTGGCGTTGCTGGTGGTCAGTGTGGCTGTGTAAGCAAACTCGAGCAGGGCACTTAGGGCCTCCGGCCCTACAAAGTTCAGCTCACACACACTGGCTTTTGCTCCCCCAGAAGCCGTTTCAACACTCTCTGTTTTTATTACTTTTCTCTCTCTCTCTTCTGTAAAGAGCCTCTTGAAGTAGTGGCTACAGGCAGCCAGCACAGCCCTGTGGGTTTGGTACTCAAAACCCTGTGTCCTGATGGTGAGGTCGCACAGATGACCCAGCTGGCGCTGCTCGTTTAGGCAGCTCAGGAGCTCGCTGCTGTGATCTGGGAATGGGATTCCAATTAGGTCATCCTCGGGGCTCCCCATCTTTTTCTTTTTAGTCGTTGGGTCTGTTTGCTGGAGCTGGGCAACAGAGCAGGGTGTAGAAAGAGTCAACACAGGGATCCAATATCCTGCTAGACTTAGTCAAGGGGGGGCGGTCCCCCATGTAGAATTTCATAAGAAGTAAGACCGAAACGTCCAGGTGTGTTTCGGACTCTGAGAAGCACAAAGGGAAGGAGGGTCACCCAGTCTTTACCGTCAGTCTCAATAGCTAGTTTAACAACATAGGTTAAGACAGTGATGGGCATAGGAGTCTCATAAAGGATCTTAAACAGAGTAAAACTGAATCAAGAAATAGGGCATAGGGAAGGAACACCAAGTCCATGCCAGTCTCCACGATTAATTTTATCAAGGTCTGTCTTAGAGTTTTAGACTAATTTTTATCTATCCTGAGCTCTGAGGTCTATACACACAATGTAATTTTTATTTGACCTCTAAATGCTTGGCCACACCCTGACTTACCTGGGCAACAAAGCAGGGCCATTATCTGACACTATTGCCTTTGGCACTCTGAACCTTGGAAAAATTTTCTTTAATAATCTTCTTGATGACTATGTGAGCAGTCTCATTTATCCATATTGAGAACGTCTTCTGCAAATGTCAACAGCTTTCTTTGTTTGTATTGTTCCATACAGTGGCAAAAGCATACCTGCTGTCAGTGTCATTTATAAAGCTTGTATCAAAACCACAAGTTCAGCTTTCTGGGCTGAAGTCCCTTTAGGGAGGCTGCTGGCCTAGATCACCTGCTTTTTGTCCACTGCTGCACTGCTGTCCCCGCCTTCCGCTTACCTTTAACCATGAGGCCACTGCCATCCGTGTACCAGTTTAAACTTTCAGGCCAAGGCTGATTTGATCTTTACCTGCTGAGGTAAGTAGCCCCCTCTGTTGGTAGGTGGCCCCATGGATATGAGCTGCTTTCCATCTGCTACTGCTGCTCCTGTGACAAAGCTGCTGCCATCCGTGTACCAGGCAGGCACACCAAGGCTGATCAGTCAGATCTCTCCTTGTTCCAGTTTCATCAGCACATTGATGTACAGGAGTGGAGTCATCCGCCAAGGGGAGGTGGCAGGATTGAGGATGGCAGGTGGAGCAAAAGTTACTCAATCATTCAGCAACAAATTCTGGTAGTGGGTATAGTCACATGCTGTCCCAGGGTAAGCTTGTCAGGGTCTTTAACAAGCAGGGCCATTGCAGCTCATCAACATATAAGGTAAAAGGCTTAGTCAAATCTGGCAAAGCCAGAGCGGGGGCTGCAAGCAGGGCTGCCTTTATGCTGTCAAAGGCTTTTTGGTGTTTCTCAGTCCAGGTGAATGGGACTTTTTCTTTAGTCCAGAGTCTGCAAAAGCCCACCGTCCCCAGAAACTCACGTACTTGGCGCGGGGTGGTGGGGGTTGGGATCAGCATCACAGTCTTTTTTCTTGGCTTCGGTGAGCCACCGCTTTCCGTCGTTTTGGCACCTCGGTAACTGAGCTTTCTTAGCCGATACCCGATACCCCAACTCACCCAGTTCATTCAGGAGCTTCTAGGAGGGCCAGAATTTCTTCTTTGTCTTTGATGTCTCTGCCTTCAGCCAACCGCAGGGCTTGGGTTAGCGCCAGGAGTTCAGCCTTCTGAGCCAAAGTTCCTTCTGCTAGAATGTCAGAGCAGTGATGAGTAGGTGAAGACTCAGCAGGTTAGCAGGGGAAGTGAAGGTCACTTGTTCTGTCAACAAAAAGCTCTAATAATGTGTCCATCAGTCAGGGAAACAATTGGATCATGTGTCCCTGACCAAAAGCCATTATGTGCAGACAAGCAGGCCATCCCTCAGTCACCAGGTCTAATTTTTCCAAGTGCCACTGGTCTTTTAGGGTCCCAATTTCTGAGTAAGAACCTCTTTGGCAACACTTTTGTTCTCAGTCACATTTAGGAGTCCCAAAGTTGGGGACAACATTAGGGCAGTCTCAATAGCATCTAAGGCCATCCAAGGTTGTTCTTTTTTTCTTATACGAAGGGCTGTTTATCTTTTTAATGCAGCAAAACCTGGAATCCACAGTTTGCAAAGACCTGTAGTGTCCAGGGACCTTTTAAACTTGCTTTGCATTGGTCAGTGGAGGAATATGAAAACACAGTCTCTTTTTAGCTGCATCAACAGGTAGGCCACCAGTCTCTTTACTTATAGCCACGAACAGGTGAAGGGTTTTGTCTTGAGGGGGGGGGCTCCTCTTCTTTTTGTTAGGACAGTCTCTCACCCAGTGCTCTTCTTTTTCAACAGCAAACACTCTGATCTTTAGCCAAAAGCTTTCTTTTTTCTTGTTGCCAGGTACTAAGTTTTCTAGTTTCCCTGACGTTTGTGACCAGCATTTCATTTCTCTTATCTATTTTAGAAAATTTTCTGGCTCCTTATTTCTTACAGATCATCTCTAAGTGCTAGTATTATTAGCAAGTGTCACTTTGCTAGGTTCTAGTCTTTGTCATTTATCTCTCTTTGCTCCTATTTCTTAACTGCAATGGAGATCTCATATAATGTCTCTCTTTCTATCTATATATATCTCTTTCTTGTCTTTGCTTACTTTGAATGTTATCTAATTATTACATCTATATTCTGTCACTTAACTTTTTTCATAGTTTACCTCTTTTTACTGTTAACCTATTTCTTTTGAGTCTGCTGAAGCTTTGCTCTCAGTTCTTCTTTGCAGACCTCTATCCTTCATCAGAGCCTGGCAGTTAGACTCGTAGGTGCTCCTTACCTTGTATATCTCCCTCACCGGAGATTAAAACAGATTCACTGCTAGCAGCTCAGGGCGATGCCTGAGAAGAGAAAACACACGGGGCAGAGAAGGGGGTGCAGCTCTTACATCTGGCTGCACACTGATATCTCAAAATGAACACAATTTTTTCTGTTAACAGTTAACAAGAGACAGGATACAGGGGACAGGGAAATGAGAAGCAACCAGGGAACCTTGTGGCGTCCTCAGATCAGACGCGGCAACCCGCTGAACTCAAGCATACTAGTCAGCGGAGGGAAAGAAACTAACCAGGATTTTCTCAGTAACGGCGAATGGACAGGGAGGAGCCAAGCGCCGAGTCTCCGCCGCGCCACGGCGAAATGTGGGAGTGGCAAACAAACACTGGCAGGGAGGGGGAATTTAACCACTTGTTTTCCGGCATGGCTTGAGCCCCCGGAGGCGGCGGCGTCCGCCACCCCACACACAGGCATCCACGGAGCTCTCTTGGCCAGAGGCAACGGCGGCCTCCCGAGCTTTGGAAACGCAAGGCGCCTGCGCGGCAGGGCGGGGGAACTTCTCTGTGTGCCCCACGGCGGGCGCGCAGACACAAGGGAGTGCGGGCAGACTCCAGGGGGAAGCCAAAGGAGGGACGGCGGCCACAGTTGGCCCCTCCCCAGCTGTGGCAGGCTTCACGGCTATTCCGGGGCGCCAGGCGGGTCTGACAGGCCGCCACACTTACTATCAGCATTTTACAACTCACTCGCAGGGCACAGACAGCCTCCGTTGCTGCTGTGTCTGCAGAACTCAGAACCTCAGCACCACTGCTGCAGCTCTGGATTTCAGAGCTCTTTTGAGCAGCCTGGGGAGGACCGGCCTGGTGGTTTTTTTTTCTCTTTTTTTCCTTTTTTTAAAACCATTGCTGACAAATTCTGTCCTGACGTCAGTCCAAGTCTACAGTCGGCAAAGGGTTAACACACACACACACACACACACAGTCTGTCACGTGACCAAAACACAACCAGCCAAACGCCACTTTCTGACGGGGTCGGATTCCACATTGACTCTTTTTCCTGATAGGGGTGGGATTCCACATCCACTCCCGCTCTGGCAGAGAGAACACTCTCTCTCTCTCCTTCACTCTGCCAGGCAACAGCCAGGTCTTTTTGACTGTTCTGTACCCTGGGCACTCCTTCCAGGGTCTCCCTTGAAACATCTTTTTGGGGTGCAGACTGTGAGGCCATAGACAGCCGTCCTCTCACAGCCACTGCCAGAATAAACCCACAATCTCAGAATACACAAATGCAGCAGTTCCACACTTACACACCCAGCAGATTGTCCCATTTCTAGAATAATAGCAAACACAACAAGAGCAGACACAAGACTTGAGACAAAAAGAAAAAACCAAAAACGGCGGCGACCTCGCGTCGCCCACAGGCAACTTACAGAATCAGATGGCCTTTCCAAGGCCGGCCGGCTTAGACCTTCCACCAAAGTGATGGTCTCTCGGCCTTCAGAGGGGTCCGCCAAGCGTCCTTGGCCCTCCCCTTGTCTTCCTGGGGCGTCCCCCAGGGCGATCGGACGGTGGGCACCAGACACGTCTATCTCTACCCACCCCGCGCTCATATTGAAACCTGCCTGGTCTCAAGCTCCCGGAGCACGGTCTCTGGTGCTCGTACTGAGCACAGAGCGTCATGCAAAACCAGAACTGCGATCGCACCAGATACAGATTCAGATGGCCTCTCCAAGGCCCACAGATTGAGACTCTCCTGGTCTCCAGAAACAGAACACAGACACCAGACCAAACAGAACAGTAAATCTTACTTCTGAGTGGGTCCAGGACTTCTGGGTGGTCGCGCTGAACCCGGCCAACGCACCAAATGAAAGACTCCAGGACTCCCAAAGGGAGGCACTTACTCAAGCCTCGGATCAGCCGCGCACCCAAGAAGACACTGAGACCGAACTTAAGATGTATAGAGAGTAAGATTTAATACAGCAACGACAAGAAAGCACACAAAAAGCACATATACCAGATATCTGGGGTCGAAACTCATGCAGCCAGCAAGGTGCAGAGGAGATTCGGCAATTGGCCCAGACTTGTCACAGGCTTTTATAGGAGAAGGGTAAGGAGAAAAGTACAAGTTTTACGTCACCAAGGTGTTCTGCCAAGGAGCTTTACATAACCAAGGGGTCGTGTCCTATATTTTGGCAATGTACTCGAACTATTGGAACATTCTGGGGTAGTACCAGGAGGCCCCTATCTCAAAAATGTTCTTGGAACAGTCTTCAGTTAGGAGGGGTTGGACTGAGTTCGCTCCAGGAGACCCTTATCTCAGAAATGCTCCTGGAACCGTTCTCACTTGGGAGGGGTCGGACTCTGGGGTGAAGAGTTCAAGAATGTACTCTGAGGTAAAAAGTTCAGGTGTGTTCCGGGAACAACCTCTAGATGGGAGGGGTAAGAGAACTCTGAGTTGGAGAGTTCATGGAGAGTTCAGCTTTTCTTCTTTCAATCCCAGGTTCTCTGGAAGATGAGTCAGTGCTGTTAATTGTTGAGCCCTTTCAGTGGCCCCACCCATCTTTAAATTTTTAGAAGTATATGTGAGGCTGTGTTCATGTACATCATATGCAGACCATAAGAGGGATATAGATTCTCCAGAATCTGACACCCTCTTCGGGAGTGTTTGAAGACAGCTACAATGTACTTAAATCTAATAAATACATACTTAAATTAATAAACATTTTTTAAAAAGGATAAGAAAGAATGAAAGACCAGGTAGGCCTGCCATTCTTAACTCTAACTGTCTGTATGTCTGTCTGTCTGTCTGATCCCCTGGAACTGGAGATGGGCCACCATATAGTTGCTGGTAGTTGATCCCAGGTTCTCTATAAGAGGAGACAATGTTGTTAATTGTTGATCCCTTTCATTGGCCCCACACATCTTTAAATTTTTAGAAGTAAATGTGAGGCTGTGTTTATGTACATCATATGCAGACCATAAGAGGGATATAGATTCTCCAGAATCTGACACCCTCTTCTGGAGTGTCTGAAGACAGCTACAGTGTACTTATATCTAATAAATACATAAATAAATAAATAAATAAATAAATAAACATTTTTTAAAAGGGATAAGAAAGAAAGAAAAACCAGGCAGGCCTGCCATCCTTGTCTGTCTTTCTCTCTGTCTGTCTGTCTTGCCTAGCCCCTTGAGTAGCCTAGCCTAGTCCCTTGCCTTGACTAGCCCAGCCCCTTGCCTAGCCTAGCCTAGCCCAGCCCTGCCTTGCCTAGCCCTGCTTATCCCTGTCTTTAACCAGGCTGGCCTCGAACTCAGAAACTGACTGCCTCTGCCTCCAGAGTGCTCTCATTAAGAGCTCGAGCCACCACTGACTGTTGGGTTTTCTAAGTCTTACATAGGTATGGTTTGTTTCTCAGCTGTGAAACCCTAATTAACACATGTAGTCTGTCCTAGGTCAGCCATAGCTACAGACTGAGGCCTTTTCTAAAACAAAACAAAAGAAAACAAAAAATAGAAATAATAAAATAAATAAATTAAGCAACCACATGATATCTTTTCTTTCTTTCAATGATACTCAGAGCTTGAAGCAGTTCACCCATGAGACCTCAGCTCCGGACATTGAGGCTCTTTCCCTAACAAGTATTATGGCTGAACCTGAGGGGTTCTACTGCTGATTTGGGTCCCCCACTTTAAAAAAATAGTTGTTTTCAAAGGCTGCAGGTTCTTAGCCCTGTTCCTTGTTACAGTTGAGTCACAGCCCTGAAAGTTCAGTGGTAGTTAAAGGCACTGAGAAGGGCTTCCTATAGACATCAAAGACCAAGTCTTTGTTTTTAAAAAGTTAATCTGGATTCCCCCACCCCCTGGCATCCTTAGAATGCCTAGAAAGGAAGGCAGGGACCTGGGCAGAAGGATGCAAGGCTACTGGTGTTTGTAAGTGGTAACAGAAAGCTTTCTCTTGTTGGTACCCTACCCCAAGTTACACTGTCACTTCTTTTTCCTAGTTGTTGTTTTGTCGGTTTGTATTCTCAACATAGACCCTTTTCCTTCCTAACCTTGGCTGTCCTGAACCTTACTGTCCTTGAACTCAGTGATTTGCCTGTCTTGCTGGGATGAAACTGTGAGCTACCATCCAGAAGGAAGCACCCTGCTGAGGTTAGATTGGGGTCTCTTCCATTTTCCTCTATGAACATGCATATGGCAGGCCTGTTCTTTCTTTTTTACTTTTCCTTTTCTTTTTAAAGATTTATTTATTTATTATATTTAAGTATGCTGTAGCTATCTTCAGAGAGTCCAGAAGAGGGTGTCAGATTCTGAAGAATCTAAATCATTCTTATTGTCTGCATATGATGTATATAAACACAGCCTCACATAAACTCAAAAAAAAAAAGAAAGAAAGAAAGATGTGGCTACAGAGAGGGCTCAACAATTAAGAGCATTGTCTCCTCTTCCAGAGAACCTGGGCTCAATTACCAGTATTATATATGGTGGCCCATCTCCAGTTCCAGGGGATCTAATACTCTGTTCTGGAGTCTGTGGGCACAGCATACACATGCAAAACATTCTTACACAATCATTGAGAGAGGAGAGAGAGGGGTTGAGAGAGAGGGTAGGTAATCATACCTCCTGACAAGTTTGAAGACCTGAGATTCATCACTCACACAAATAAATAAATGCAAAATATTTTTTTATAAATAAACTCTGCCATTGCCCTTTAAAAATTCCTAGAAAACAAGTTTTATAAGCAACAGTTATATTTACTATATCTAAAGGACAGTCATGAGCATATTCAATAAATAGAAAAAGGCCTGTTAGTCTTAGAAATGGAAAAGACAAACCAAGGAAGGTTTGCAATTACATAATGAGGCAGCTCAGCCCAGCTCTAAGGTTGGAAATAAGACTCGAGAATAGGATACACCTGAAGACAGCCAGCCATTGTTTTTTGTTTTGGAGGCTGAAAGGATACACCTGAAGACAGCCAATGCTGTGTGATGGTGATCTGGTATTTTTTTTTTTAATTTTTAAAAACTTTAACACTTTTTATAAAACTTTTATAAAAACTTTTTCTTTCTTTCTTCCTTTCTTCTTTCCTTTCTTCCTTTCCTCACCCTAGCCCCTACCCTAGCCCTGTCTTTCACCAGGGTGGCTTCGAACTCAGAAACTGACTGCCTCTATCTACAGAGTGCTCTCATTAAGAGCTTGAGCCACCACTGAATGTAGGGTTTTCTAAGCCTTACCTTGCTCTTGGTATCTATTCTCAGCTGTGAAACCCTAATTAACACAAGTAGGCAGTCCTGGGTCAGCCAGAGCTACAGACTGAGGACTTCTCTAAAAACAAATAAAACAAAACAAAACAACAAATAGAAATAATAAAATACAAAAATTAAGCAAACACAGTATAGCTTTTCTCTCTCTAGGTGGTACTCAGAAATTCCAGCAGTTGGCCTGTGACACCTCAGCTCAGTATATGTGAGGCTGTGTTTATGTACATCCTATGCAGACCATAAGAGGGATTTACATTCTCCAGAATCTGACACCCTCCTCTGGAGTGTCTAAAGAAAGCTACAGTGTACTTATATCTAAGAAATACATAAAAAATAAATAAATGAATAAATAAATATTTTTTTAAAAGGATAAGAAAGAAAGAAAGACCAGGCAGGCCTGCCATCCTTATCTCTGTCTGTCTGTCTGTCTGTCTGTCTGATCCCCTGGAACTGGAGATGGGCCACCTTGTAGGTGCTGGTAGTTGATCCCAGCTTCTCTGGAAGAGGAGACAATGCTGTTAATTGTTGAACCATTTCAGTGGCCCCACCCATTTTTAATTTTTAGAAGTATATGTGATGCTGTGATTATGTACATCATATGCAGACCATAAGAGGGATTTAGATTCTCCAGAATCTGACACCCTCTTCTGGAGTGTCTGAAGACGGCTACAGTGTACTTATATCTAACAAATACATAAATAAATAAATAAATAAAGATTTTTTAAAAAGTATAAGAAATAAAGAAAGACCAGGCAGGCCTCTCTGTCTGTCTGTCTGTCTGATCCACTGGAACTGGAGATGGGCCACCATAAGGTGCTGGTAGTTTATCCCAGGTTCTCTGAAAGAGGAGACAATGCTGTTAATTGTTGAGCCCTCTCAGTGGCCCCACACATCTTTAAATTTTTAGAAGTATATGTGAGGCTGTGTTTATGTACATCATATGCAGACCATAAGAGGGATTTTGATTCTCCAGAATCTGACACCCTCTTCTGGAGTGTCTGAAGGCAGCTACAGTGTACTTATATCTAATAAATACATAAATAAATATATAAATAAACATTTTTTAAAAAGGATAAGAAAGAAAGAAAGACCAGGCAGGCCTGCCATCCTTATCACTGTCTGTATGTCTGTCTGTCTGATCCCCTGGAACTGGAGATGGGCCACCATATAGTTGCTGGTAGTTGATCCCAGGTACTCTGGAAGAGGAGACAATGCTGTTAATTGTTGAGCTTTTAGAGTGGCCCCACCCTTCTTTAAATTTTTAGAAGTATATGTGAGGCTGTGTTTATGTACATCATATGCAGACCATAAGAGGGATTTAGATTCTCCAGAATCTGACACCCTCTTCTGTAGTGTCTGAACAGCTACAGTGTACTTATATCTACTAAATACATAAATAAATAAATAAATAAATAAATAAACATTTTTTAAAAAGGATAAGAAAGACAGAAAGACCAGGCAGTCCTGCCATCCATATCTCTGCCTGTCTGTCTGTCTGTCTAGATGATCCCCGGGAACTGGAGATGGGCCACCATATAGTTGCTGGTAGTTGATCCAAGGTTCTCTGGAAGAGGAGACAATGCTCTTAATTGTTGAGCCCTTTCAGTGGCCCCACACTTCTTTAAATATTTAGAAGTATATGTGAGGCTGTGTTTATGTACATCATATTCAGATTATAAGAGGATTTAGATTCTCCAGAATCTGACACCCTCTACTGGAGTGTCTGAAGACAGCTACAGTGTACTTATATGTAATAAATAAATAATTAATAAACATTTTTTAAAAAGGATAAGAAACAAAGTAAGACCAGGCAGGCCTGCCATCCTTATCTCTGTCTGTCTGTCTGTCTGTCTGTCTGATCCCCTGGAACTGGAGATGGGCCACCATATAGTTGCTGGTAGTTGATCCAAGGTTCTCTGGAAGAGGAGACAATGCTGTTAATTGTTGAGCCCTTTCAGTGGCCCCACACTTCTTTAAATATTTAGAAGTATATGTGAGCTGTGTTTAAGTACATCATATTCAGATTATAAGAGGATTTAGATTCTCCAGAATCTGACACCCTCTACTGGAGTGTCTGAAGACAGCTACAGTGTACTTATATATAATAAATAAATAAATATATAAATAAACATTTTTTAAAAAGGATAAGAAAGAAAGTAAGACCAGGCAGGCCTGCCATCCTTATCTCTGTCTGTCTGTCTGTCTGTCTGTCTGATCCCCTGGAACTGGAGATGGGCTACCATATAGTTGCTGGTAGTTGATCCCAGGTTCTCTGGAAGAGGAGACAATGCGGTTAATTGTTGAGCCCTATCAGTGGCCCTACCCATCTTTAAATTTTTAGAAGTATATGTGAGGCTGTGTTCATGTACATCATATGCAGACCATAAGAGGGATATAGATTCTCCAGAAGATGACACCCTCTTCGGGAGTGTTTGAAGACAGCTACAATGTACTTAAATCTAATAAATACATACTTAAATTAATAAACATTTTTTAAAAAGGATAAGAAAGAATGAAAGACCAGGTAGGCCTGCCATTCTTAACTCTATCTGTCTGTATGTCTGTCTGTCTCTCTGATCCCCTGGAACTGGAGATGGGCCACCATATAGTTGCTGGTAGTTGATCCCAGGTTCTCTATAAGAGGAGACAATGTTGTTAATTGTTGATCCCTTTCATTGGCCCCACACATCTTTAAATTTTTAGAAGTAAATGTGAGGCTGTGTTTATGTACATCATATGCAGACCATAAGAGGGATATAGATTCTCCAGAATCTGACACCCTCTTCTGGAGTGTCTGAAGACAGCTACAGTGTACTTATATCTAATAAATACATAAATAAATAAATAAATAAATAAATAAATAAATAAATAAACAAACATTTTTTAAAAGGGATAAGAAAGAAAGAAAAACCAGGCAGGCCTGCCATCCTTGTCTGTCTTTCTCTCTGTCTGTCTGTCTTGCCTAGCCCCTTGAGTAGCCTAGCCTAGTCCCTTGCCTTGACTAGCCCAGCCCCTTGCCTAGCCTAGCCTAGCCCAGCCCTGCCTTGCCTAGCCCTGCCTATCCCTGTCTTTAACCAGGCTGGCCTCGAACTCAGAAACTGACTGCCTCTGCCTCCAGAGTGCTCTCATCAAGAGCTCGAGCCACCACTGACTGTTGGGTTTTCTAAGTCTTACATAGGTATGGTCTGTTTCTCAGCTGTGAAACCCTAATTAACACGTGTAGTCTGTCCTAGGTCAGCCATAGCTACAGACTGAGGCCTTTTCTAAAACAAAACAAAAGAAAACAAAAAATAGAAATAATAAAATAAATAAATTAAGCAACCACATGATATCTTTTCTTTCTTTCAATGATACTCAGAGCTTGAAGCAGTTCACCCATGAGACCTCAGCTCCGGACATTGAGGCTCTTTCCCTAACAAGTATTATGGCTGAACCTGAGGGGTTCTACTGCTGATTTGTGTCCCCCACTTTAAAAAAATAGTTGTTTTCAAAGGCTGCAGGTTCTTATCCCTGTTCCTTGTTACAGTTGAGTCACAGCCCTGAAAGTTCAGTGGTAGTTAAAGGCACTGAGAAGGGCTTCCTATAGACATCAAAGACCAAGTCTTTGTTTTTAAAAAGTTAATCTGGATTCCCCCACACCCTGGCATCCTTAGAATTCCTAGAAAGGAAGGCAGGGACCTGGGCAGAAGGGTGCAAGGCTACTGGTGTTTGTAAGTGGTAACAGAAAGCTTTCTCTTGTTGGTACCCTACCCCAAGTTACACTGTCACTTCTTTTTCCTAGTAATTGTTTTGTCGGTTTGTATTCTCAACATAGACCCTTTTCCTTCCTAACCTTGGCTGTCCTGAACCTTACTGTCCTTGAACTCAGTGATTTGCCTGTCTTGCTGGGATGAAACTGTGAGCTACCATCCAGAAGGAAGCACCCTGCTGAGGTTAGATTGGGGTCTCTTCCATTTTCCTCTATGAACATGCATATGGCAGGCCTGATCTTTCTTTTTTACTTTTCCTTTTCTTTTTAAAGATTTATTTATTTATTATATTTAAGTATGCTGTAGCTATCTTCAGACAGTCCAGAGGAGGGTGTCAGATTCTGAAGAATCTAAATCATTCTTATTGTCTGCATATGATGTATATAAACACAGCCTCACATATACTCAAAAAAAAAAAAAAAGAAAAAGAAAGATGTGGCTACAGAGAGGGCTCAACAATTAAGAGCATTGTCTCCTCTTCCAGAGAACCTGTGCTCAATTACCAGTATTATATATGGTGGCCCATCTCCAGTTCCAGGGGATCTAATACTCTGTTCTGGAGTCTGTGGGCACAGCATACACATGCAAAACATTCTTACACAATCATTGAGAGAGGAGAGAGAGGGGTTGAGAGAGAGGGTAGGTAATCATACCTCCTGACGAGTTTGAAGACCTGAGCTTCATCACTCACACAAATAAATAAATGCAAAATATTTTTTTATAAATAAACTCTGCCATTGCCCTTTAAAAATTCCTAGAAAACAAGTTTTATAAGCAACAGTTATATTTACTATATCTAAAGGACAGTCATGAGCATATTCAATAAATAGAAAAAGGCCTGTTAGTCTTAGAAATGGAAAAGACAAACCAAGGAAGGTTTGCAATTACATAATGAGGCAGCTCAGCCCAGCTCTAAGGTTGGAAATAAGACTCGAGAATAGGATACACCTGAAGACAGCCAGCCATTGTTTTTTGTTTTGGAGGCTGAAAGGATACACCTGAAGACAGCCAATGCTGTGTGATGGTGATCTGGTATTTTTTTTTTAATTTTTAAAAACTTTAACACTTTTTATAAAACTTTTATAAAAACTTTTTATTATAAACTTTCCATTCTTTCTTTCCTCACCCTAGCCCCTACCCTAGCCCTGTCTTTCACCAGGGTGGCCTCAAACTCAGAAACTGACTGCCTCTGCCTACAGAGTGCTCTCATTAAGAGCTTGAGCCACCACTGAATGTAGGGTTTTCTAAACCTTACCTTGCTCTTGGTGTCTGTTCTCAGCTGTGAAACCCTAATTAACACAAGTAGGCAGTCCTGGGTCAGCCAGAGCTACAGACTGAGGACTTCTCTAAAAACAAATAAAATAAAACAAAACAACAAATAGAAATAATAAAATACATAAATTAAGCAACCACAGCATAGCTTTTCTCTCTCTAGGTGGTACTCAGAAATTCCAGCAGTTGGCCTGTGACACCTCAGCTCAGTATATGTGAGGCTGTGTTTATGTACATCATATGCAGACCATAAGAGGGATTTACATTCTCCAGAATCTGACACCCTCCTCTGGAGTGTCTAAAGAAAGCTACAGTGTACTTATATCTAAGAAATACATAAATAAATAAATAAATAAATAAATAAATAAATATTTTTTAAAAAGGATAAGAAAGAAAGAAAGACCAGGCAGGCCTGCCATCCTTATCTCTGTCTGCCTGTCTGTCTGATCCCCTGGAACTGGAGATGGGCCACCTTGTAGGTGTTGGTAGTTGATCCCAAGTTCTCTGGAAGAGGAGACAATGCTGTTAATTGTTGAGCCCTTTCAGTGGCCCCACCCATTTTTAATTTTTAGAAGTATATGTGAGGCTGTGTTTATGTACATCATATTCAAATCATAAGAGGGATTTAGATTCTCCAGAATCTGACACCCTCTTCTGGAGTGTCTGAAGACGGCTACAGTGTACTTATATCTAATAAATAAATAAATAAATAAATAAATAAATAAACATTTTTTAAAAAGTATAAGAAATAAAGAAAGACCAGGCAGGCCTTCCATCCTTATCTCTGCCTCTGTCTGTCTGTCTGTCTGATCCACTGGAACTGGAGATGGGCCACCATAAGGTGCTGGTAGTTTATCCCAGGTTCTCTGAAAGAGGAGACAATGCTGTTAATTGTTGAGCCCTCTCACTGTCCCCACACATCTTTAAATTTTTAGAAGTATATGTGAGGCCTTGTTTATGTACATCATATGAAGACCATAAGAGGGATTTAGATTCTCCACAATCTGACACCCTCTTCTGGAGTGTCTGAAGACAGCTACAGTGTACTTATATCTAATAAATACATAAATAAATAAATAAATAAACAAACATTTTTTTAAATAGGATAAGAAAGAAAGAAAGACCAGGCAGGCCTGCCATCCTTATCACTGTCTGTATGTCTGTCTGTCTGATCCCCTGGAACTGGAGATGGGCCACCATATAGTTGCTGGTAGTTGATCCCAGGTACTCTGGAAGAGGAGACAATGCTGTTAATTGTTGAGCTTTTAGAGTGGCCCCACCCTTCTTTAAATTTTTAGAAGTATATGTGAGGCTGTGTTTATGTACATCATATGCAGACCATAAGAGGGATATAGATTCTCCAGAATCTGACACCCTCTTCTGGAGTGTCTGAAGACAGCTACAGTGTACGCATATCTAATAAATAAATAAATAAATAAATAAATAAATAAATAAATAAATAAATAAACAAACATTTTTTAAAAGGGATAAGAAAGAAAGAAAAACCAGGCAGGCCTGCCATCCTTGTCTGTCCTTCTCTCTGTCTGTCTGTCTTGCCTATCCCCTTGAGTAGCCTAGCCTAGTCCCTTGCCTTGACTAGCCCAGCCCCTTGCCTAGCCTAGCCTAGCCCAGCCCTGCCTTGCCTAGCTCTGCCTATCCCTGTCTTTAACCAGGCTGGCCTCGAACTCAGAAACTGACTGCCTCTGCCTCCAGAGTGCTCTCATTAAGAGCTCGAGCCACCACTGACTGTTGGGTTTTCTAAGTCTTACATAGGTATGGTCTGTTTCTCAGCTGTGAAACCCTAATTAACACATGTAGTCTGTCCTAGGTCAGCCATAGCTACAGACTGAGGCCTTTTCTAAAACAAAACAAAAAAAAAAAACAAAAAATAGAAATAATAAAATAAATAAATTAAGCAACCACATGATATCTTTTCTTTCTTTCAATGATACTCAGAGCTTGAAGCAGTTCACCCATGAAACCTCAGCTCCGGACATTGAGGCTCTTTCCCTAACAAGTATTATGGCTGAACCTGACGGGTTCTACTGCTGATTTGTGTCCCCCACTTTAAAAAAATAGTTGTTTTCAAAGGCTGCAGGTTCTTAGCCCTGTTCCTTGTTACAGTTGAGTCACAGCCCTGAAAGTTCAGTGGTAGTTAAAGGCACTGAGAAGGGCTTCCTATAGACATCAAAGACCAAGTCTTTGTTTTTAAAAATTTAATCTGGATTCCCCAACCCCCTGGCATCCTTAAAATTCCTAGAAAGGAAGGCAGGGACCTGGGCAGAAGTGTGCAAGGCTACTGGTGTTTGTAAGTGGTAAGAGAAAGCTTTCTCTTGTTGGTACCCTACCCCAAGTTACACTGTCACTTCTTTTTCCTAGTTGTTGTTTTGTCGGTTTGTATTCTCAACATAGACCCTTTTCCTTCCTAACCTTGGCTGTCCTGAACCTTACTGTCCTTGAACTCAATGATTTGCCTGTCTTGCTGGGATGAAACTGTGAGCTACCATCCAGAAGGAAGCACCCTGCTGAGGTTAGATTGGGGTCTCTCCCATTTTCCTCTATGAACATGCATATGGCAGGCCTGTTCTTTCTTTTTTACTTTTCCTTTTCTTTTTAAAGATTTATTTATTTATTATATTTAAGTATGCTGTAGCTATCTTCAGAGAGTCCAGAAGAGGGTGTCAGAATCTGAAGAATCTAAATCATTCTTATTGTCTGCATATGATGTATATAAACACAGCCTCACATATACTCAAAAAAAAAAAAAAGAAAGATGTGGCTACAGAGAGGGCTCAACAATTAAGAGCATTGTCTCCTCTTTCAGAGAACCTGGGCTCAATTACCAGTATTATATATGGTGGCCCATCTCCAGTTCCAGGGGATCTAATACTCTGTTCTGGAGTCTGTGGGCACAGCATACACATGCAAAACATTCTTACACAATCATTGAGAGAGGAGAGAGAGGGGTTGAGAGAGAGGGTAGGTAATCATACCTCCTGACGAGTTTGAAGACCTGAGCTTCATCACTCACACAAATAAATAAATGCAAAATATTTTTTTATAAATAAACTCTGCCATTGCCCTTTAAAAATTCCTAGAAAACAAGTTTTATAAGCAACAGTTATATTTACTATATCTAAAGGACAGTCATGAGCATATTCAATAAATAGAAAAAGGCCTGTTAGTCTTAGAAATGGAAAAGACAAACCAAGGAAGGTTTGCAATTACATAATGAGGCAGCTCAGCCCAGCTCTAAGGTTGGAAATAAGACTCGAGAATAGGATACACCTGAAGACAGCCAGCCATTGTTTTTTGTTTGGAGGCTGAAAGGATACACCTGAAGACAGCCAATGCTGTGTGATGGTGATCTGGTATTTTTTTTTTAATTTTTAAAAACTTTAACACTTTTTATAAAACTTTTATAAAAACTTTTTATTATAAACTTTTCTTTCTTTCTTTCTTTCTTTCTTTCTTTCTTTCCTCACCCTAGCCCCTACCCTAGCCCTGTCTTTCACCAGGGTGGCCTCAAACTCAGAAACTGACTGCCTCTGCCTACAGAGTGCTCTCATTAAGAGCTTGAGCCACCACTGAATGTAGGGTTTTCTAAGCCTTACCTTGCTCTTGGTGTCTGTTCCCAGCTGTGAAACCCTAATTAACACAAGTAGGCAGTCCTGGGTCAGCCAGAGCTACAGACTGAGGACTTCTCTAAAAACAAATAAAACAAAACAAAACAACAAATAGAAATAATAAAATACATAAATTAAGCAACCACAGCATAGCTTTTCTCTATCTAGGTGGTACTCAGAAATTCCAGCAGTTGGCCTGTGACACCTCAGCTCAGTATATGTGAGGCTGTGTTTATGTACATCATATGCAGACCATAAGAGGGATTTACATTCTCCAGAATCTGACACCCTCCTCTGGAGTGTCTAAAGAAAGCTACAGTGTACTTATATCTAAGAAATACATAAATAAATAAATAAATAAATAAATAAATAAATAAATATTTTTTACAAAGGATAAGAAAGAAAGAAAGACCAGGCAGGCCTGCCATCCTTATCTCTGTCTGTCTGTCTGTCTGATCCCGTGGAACTGGAGATGGGCCACCTTGTAGGTGCTGGTAGTTGATCCCACGTTCTCTGGAAGAGGAGACAATGCTGTTAATTATTGAGCCCTTTCAGTGGCCCCACCCATTTTTAATTTTTAGAAGTATATGTGAGGCTGTGTTTATGTACATCTTATTCAAACCATAAGAGGGATTTAGATTCTCCAGAATCTGACACCCTCTTCTGGAGTGTCTGAAGACGGCTGCAGTGTACTTATATCTAATAAATACATAAATAAATGAATAAATAAATAAATAAACATTTTTTTTAAAGTATAAGAGATAAAGTAAGACCAGGCAGGCCTGCCATCCTTATCTCTGTCTCTCTGTCTGTCTGTCTGTCTGATCCACTGGAACTGGAGTTGGGCCACCATAAGGTGCTGGTAGTTTATCCCAGGTTCTCTGAAAGAGGAGACAATGCTGTTAATTGTTGAGCCCTCTCAGTGGCCCCACACATCTTTAAATTTTTAGAAGTATATGTGAGGCTTTGTTTATTTACATCATATGCAGACCATAAGAGGGATTTAGATTCTCCAGAATCTGACACCCTCTTCTGGAGTGTCTGAAGACAGCTACAGTGTACTTATATCTAATAAATACATAAATAAATATATAAATAAACATTTTTTAAAAAGGATAAGAAAGAAAGAAAGACCAGGCAGGCCTGCCATCCTTAGCACTGTCTGTATGTCTGTCTGTCTGATCCCCTGGAACTGGAGATGGGCCACCATATAGTTGCTGGTAGTTGATCCCAGGTACTCTGGAAGAGGAGACAATGCTGTTAATTGTTGAGCTTTTAGAGTGGCCCCACCCTTCTTTAAATTTTTAGAAGTATATGTGAGGCTGTGTTTATGTACATCATATGCAGACCATAGGAGGGATTTAGATACTCCAGAATCTGACACCCTCTTCTGGAGTGTCTGAAAAGCTACAGTGTACTTATATCTACTAAATAAATAAATAAATAAATAAATAAATAAACATTTTTTAAAAAGGATAAGAAAGAAAGACCAGGCAGGCCTGCCATCCATATCTCTGCCTGTCTGTCTGTCTGTCTATCAGATCCCCGGGAACTGGCGATGGGCCACCATATAGTTGCTGGTAGTTGATCCAAGGTTCTCTGGAAGAGGAGACAATGCTCTTAATTGTTGAGCCCTTTCAGTGGCCGCACACTTCTTTAAATATTTAGAAGTATATGTGAGGCTGTGTTTATGTACATCATATTCAAATTATAAGAGGATTTAGATTCTCCAGAATCTGACACCCTCTACTGGAATGTCTGAAGACAGCTACAGTGTACTTATATGTAATAAATAAATAAATAAATAAATAAATAAATAAATAAACATTTTTTAAAAAGGATAAGAAAGAAAGTAAGACCAGGCAGGCCTGCCATTCTTATCTCTGTCTGTCTGTCTGTCTGTCTGATCCCCTGGAACTGGAGATGGGCTACCATATAGTTGCTAGTAGTTGATCCCAGGTTCTCTGGAAGAGGAGACAATGCTGTTAATTGTTGAGCCCTATCAGTGGCCCTACCCATCTTTAAATTTTTAGAAGTGTATGTGAGGCTGTGTTTATGTACATCATATGCAGACCAGAAGAGGGATTTAGATTCATCAGAATCTGACACCCTCTTCTGGAGTGTCTGAAGACAGCTACAGTGTACTTATATCTAATAAATACATAAATAAATACAATTTTTTTTAAAAAGTATAAGAAAGAAAGAAAGACCAGGCAGGCCTGCCATCCTTATCCTTGTCTGTCTGTCTGTCTGTCTGATCCCGTGGGAGTGGAGATGGGCCACCATATAGTTGCAGGTAGTTGCTCCCAGGTTCTCTGTAAGAGGAGATAATGCTGTTAATTGCTGAGCCCTTTCAGTGCCCCCCCCCACCTTTAAATTTTAAGAAGTAAAGGTGAGGCTGTGTTTATGTACATCATATGCAGACCATAAGAGGGATTTAGATTCTCCAGAATATGACACCTTCTTCTGGAGTGTCTGAAGACAGCTACAGTGTACTTATATCTAATAAACATATAAATGAATAAATAAACATTTTTTAAAAAGGATAAGAAAGAAAGATAGACCAGGCAGGCCTGCCATCCTTATCTCTGTCAGTCTGTCTGTCTGTCAGTCTGTCTGATCCCTTGGAACTGGAGATGGGCCACCATATAGTTGCTGTTAGTTGATCCCAGGTTCTCTGGAAGAGGAGACAATGCTGTTAATTGTTGAGCCCTTTCAGTGGCTCCAACTATCTTTAAATTTTTAGAAGTATATGTTAGGCTGTGTTTATGTACATCATATGCAGACCATAAGAGGGATTTATATTCTCCAGAATCTGACACCCTCTTCTGGAGTGTCTGAAGACAACTACAGTGTACTTATATCTAATAAATACATATATAAATAAATATAAATAAATAAATAAACATTATTTTAAAAGGATAAGAAAGAAAGAAAGACCAGGCAGGCCTGCCATCCTAATCTCTGTCTGTCTGTCTGTCTGTCTGTCTGATCCCCTGGAACTGGAGATGGGCCACCTTGTAGTTGCTGGTAGTTGATCCCAGGTTCTCTGGAAGAGGAGACAATGCTGTTAATTGTTGAGCCCTTTCAGTGGCCCCACCCATTTTTAATTTTTAGAAGTATATGTGAGGCTGTGTTTATGTACATCATATGCAGACCATAAGAGGGATTTAGATTCTCCAGAATCTGAAACCCTCTTCTGGAGTGTCTGAAGACAGCTACAGTGTACTTATATCTAATAAATACATAAATAAATATATAAATAAACATTTTTTTAAAAAGGATAAGAAACAAAGAAAGACCAGGCAGGCCTGCCATCCTTTTCACTGTCTGTATGTCTGTCTGTCTGATCCCCTGGAACTGGAGATGGGCCACCATATAGTTGCTGGTAGTTGATCCCAGGTACTCTGGAAGAGGAGACAATGCTCTTAATTGTTGACCTTTTAGAGTGGCCCCACCCTTCTTTAAATTTTTAGAAGTATATGTGAGGCTGTGTTTATGTACATCATATGCAGACCATAAGAGGGATTTAGATTCTCCAGAATCTGACACCCTCCTCTGGATTGTCTAAAGAAAGCTACAGTGTACTTATATCTAAGAAATACATATATAAATAAATAAACATTTTTAAAATGTATAAGAAAGAAAGAAAAACCAGGCAGGCCTGCAATCCTTGTCTGTCTGTCTGTCTGTATGTCTGTCTGAACCCCTGGAATTGGAGATGGGCCACAATATAGTTGCTGGTAGTTGATCCCAGGTCCTCTGGAAGAGGAGACAATGCTGTTAATTGTTGAGCCCTTTCAGTGGCCCCACCCATCTTTAAATTTTTAGAAGTATATGTGAGGCTGTGTTTATGTACATTATATGCAGACCATAAGAGGGATTTAGATTCTCCAGAAGATGACACACTCTTCTAGAGTGTCTGAAGACAGCTACAGTGTACTTATATCTAATAAATTCATAAATAAACAAATAAACATTTTTTAAAAAGGATAATAAAGAAAGAGAGACCAGGCAGGCCTGCCATCCTTGTTTGTCTGTCTGTCTGTCTGTCTGATCCCCTGGAACTGGAGATGGGCCACCATATAATTGCTGGTAGTTGATCCCAGGTTCTCTGGAAGAGGAGTCAGTGCTGTTAATTGTTGAGCCCTTTCAGTGGCCCCACATATCTTTAAATTTTTAGAAGTATATGTGAGGCTGTGTTCATGTACATCATATGCAGACCATAAGAGGGTTATAGATTCTCCAGAATCTGACACCCTCTTCGGGAGTGTTTGAAGACAGCTACAGTGTACTTACATCTAATAAATACATACTTAAATTAATAAACATTTTTTTAAAAAGGATAAGAAAGAATGAAAGACCAGGTAGGCCTGCCATTCTTAACTCTATCTGTCTGTCTGTCTGATCCCCTGGAACTGGAGATGGGCCACCATATAGTTGCTGGTAGTTGATCCCATGTTCTCTATAAGAGGAGACAATGCTGTTAATTGTTGATCCCTTTCATTGGCCCCACACATCTTTAAATTTTTAGAAGTAAATGTGAGGCTGTGTTTATGTACATCATATGCAGACCATAAGAGGGATATAGATTCTCCAGAATCTGACACCCTCTTCTGGAGTGACTGAAGACAGCTACATTGTACTTATATCTAATAAATACATAAATAAATAAATAAACATTTTTTAAAAAGAATAAGAAAGAAAGAAAGACCAGGCAGGCCTGCCACCTTGTCTGTCTGTCTGTCTGTGTGTCTATCTGTCAGATACCCTGAAACTGGAGATGGGCCACCATATAGTTGCTGGTAGTTGATCCCAGGTTCTCTGGAAGAGGAGACAATGCTGTTAATTGTTGAGCCCTTTCAGTGGCCCCAGTCATATTTAAATTTTTAGAAGTATATGTGAGGCTGTGTTCATGTACATCATATGCAGACCATATGAGGGATATTGATTCTCCAGAATCTGACACCCTCTTCTGGAGAGTCTGAAGACAGCTACAGTGTACTTACATCTAATAAATACATAAATAAATAAATAAATAAATGAATAAATGAATAAATAAATAAATAAATTAATAAACATTTTTTAAAAAGGATAAGAAAGAAAGAAAAATCAGGCAGGCCTGCCATCCTTATCTCTGTCTGTCTGTCTGTCTGTCTTATCCTCTGGAACTTGAGATGGGCCACCATATAGTTGCTGGTAGTTGATCCCACGTTCTCTGGAAGAAGAGACAATGCTGTTAATTGTTGAGCCCTTTCAGTGGGCCCACCCATCTTTAAATTTTTAGAAATATATGTGAGGCTGTGTTTATGTACATCATATGCAGATCATAAGAGGGATTTAGATTCTCCAGAAGATGACACCCTCTTTTAGAGTGTCTGAAGACAGCTACCTTGTACTTAAAAATAATAAATACATACTTAAATTAATAAACATTTCTTAAAAGTATAAGAAAGAAAGAAAGACCAGGCAGGCCTCCATCCTTATCTCTGTCAGTCTGTCTGTCTGTCTGTCTGAACCCTTGGAACTGGAGATGGGCCACCATAAGGTGCTGGTAGTTTATCCCAGGTTCTCTGAAAGAGGAGACAATGCTGTTAATTGTTGAGCCCTCTCAGTGGCCCTACACATCTTTAAATTTTTAGAAGTATATGTGAGGCTGTGTTTATGTACATCATATGCAGACCATAAGAGGGATTTAGATTCTCCACAATCTGACACCCTCTTCTGGAGTGTCTGAAGACAGCTACAGTGTACTTATATCTAATAAATACATGAATAAATATATAAATAAACATTTTTTTAAAAAGATAAGAAAGAAAGAATGACCAGGCAGGCCTGCCATCCTTATCAATGTCTGTATGTCTGTCTGTCTGATCCCCTGGAACTGGAGATGGGCCACCATGTAGTTGCTGGTAGTTGATCCCAGGTACTCTGCAAGAGGAGACAATGCTGTTAATTGTTGAGCACTTTCAGTGGCGCCACCCATCTTTAAATATTTAGAGGTATATGTGAGGCTGTGTTTATGTACATCATATGCAGACCAGAAGAGGGATTTAGATTCTCCAGAATCTGACACCCTCTTCTGGAGTGTCTGAAGACAGCTACAGTGTACTTATATCTAATAAATAAATAGATAAATAAATAAATAAATAAATAAACATTTTTTAAAAAGTATAAGAAATAAAGAAAGACCAGGCAGGCCTGCCATCCATATCTCTGTCTGTCTGTCTGTCTGTCTATCTGATCCCCGGGAACTGGAGATGGGCCACCATATAGTGCTGGTAGTTGATCCAAAGTTCTCTGGAAGAGGAGACAATTCGGTTAATTGTGAGCCCTTTCAGTGGCCCCACACTTCTTCAAATATTTAGAAGTTTATGTGAGGCTGTGTTTATGTACATCATATTCAGATTATAAGAGGATTTAGATTCTCCAGAATCTGACACCCTCTACTGGAGTGTCTGAAGACAGCTACAGTGTACTTATATATAATAAATAAATAAATAAATAAATAAATAAATAAATAAACATTTTTTAAAAAGGATAAGAAAGAAAGTAAGACCAGGCAGGCCTGCCATCCTTATCTCTGTCTGTCTGTCTGTCTGTCTGATCCCCTGGAACTGGAGTTGGGCTACCATAAAGTTGCTGGTAGTTGATCCCAGGTTCTCTGGAAGAGAGGACAAGGCTGTTAATTGTTGAGCCCTATCAGTGGCCCTACCCATCTTTAAATATTTAGAAGTATATGTGAGGCTGTGTTTATGTACATCATATGCAGACCATAAGAGGGATTTAGATTCTCCAGAATCTGACACCCTCTTCTGGAGTGTCTGAAGACAGCTACAGTGTACTTATATCTAATAAATACATAAATAAATAAATAAATAAATAAATAAATAAATAAACATTTTTTAAAAAGTATAAGAAATAAAGAAAGACCAGGGAGGCCTGCCATCCTTATCTCTGTCTCTCTGTCTGTCTGTCTGTCTGATCCACTGGAACTGGAGATGGGCCACCATAAGGTGCTGGTATTTTTTCCCAGGTTCTCTGAAAGAGGAGACAATGCTGTTAATTGTTGAGCCCTCTCAGTGGTCCCACACATCTTTAAATTTTTAGAAGTATATGTGAGGCTGTGTTTATGTACATCATATGCAGACCATAAGAGGGATTTAGATTCTCCAGAATCTGACACCCACTTCTGGAGTGTCTGAAGACAGCTACAGTGTACTTATATCTAATAAATACATAAATAAATATATAAATAAACATTTTTTAAAAAGGATAAGAAAGAAAGAAAGACCAGGCAGGCCTGCCATCCTTAGCACTGTCTGTATGTCTGTCTGTCTGATCCCCTGGAACTGGAGATGGGCCACCATATAGTTGCTGGTAGTTGATCCCAGGTACTCTGGAAGAGGAGACAATGCTGTTAATTGTTGAGCTTTTAGAGTGGCCCCACCCTTCTTTAAATTTTTAGAAGTATATGTGAGGCTGTGTTTATGTACATCATATGCAGACCATAGGAGGGATTTAGATACTCCAGAATCTGACACCCTCTTCTGGAGTGTCTGAAAAGCTACAGTGTACTTATATCTACTAAATAAATAAATAAATAAATAAATAAACATTTTTTAAAAAGGATAAGAAAGAAAGACCAGGCAGGCCTGCCATCCATATCTCTGCCTGTCTGTCTGTCTGTCTATCAGATCCCCGGGAACTGGCGATGGGCCACCATATAGTTGCTGGTAGTTGATCCAAGGTTCTCTGGAAGAGGAGACAATGCTCTTAATTGTTGAGCCCTTTCAGTGGCCGCACACTTCTTTAAATATTTAGAAGTATATGTGAGGCTGTGTTTATGTACATCATATTCAAATTATAAGAGGATTTAGATTCTCCAGAATCTGACACCCTCTACTGGAATGTCTGAAGACAGCTACAGTGTACTTATATGTAATAAATAAATAAATAAATAAATAAATAAATAAATAAACATTTTTTAAAAAGGATAAGAAAGAAAGTAAGACCAGGCAGGCCTGCCATTCTTATCTCTGTCTGTCTGTCTGTCTGTCTGATCCCCTGGAACTGGAGATGGGCTACCATATAGTTGCTAGTAGTTGATCCCAGGTTCTCTGGAAGAGGAGACAATGCTGTTAATTGTTGAGCCCTATCAGTGGCCCTACCCATCTTTAAATTTTTAGAAGTGTATGTGAGGCTGTGTTTATGTACATCATATGCAGACCAGAAGAGGGATTTAGATTCATCAGAATCTGACACCCTCTTCTGGAGTGTCTGAAGACAGCTACAGTGTACTTATATCTAATAAATACATAAATAAATACAATTTTTTTAAAAAGTATAAGAAAGAAAGAAAGACCAGGCAGGCCTGCCATCCTTATCCTTGTCTGTCTGTCTGTCTGTCTGATCCCGTGGGAGTGGAGATGGGCCACCATATAGTTGCAGGTAGTTGCTCCCAGGTTCTCTGTAAGAGGAGATAATGCTGTTAATTGCTGAGCCCTTTCAGTGCCCCCCCCACCTTTAAATTTTAAGAAGTAAAGGTGAGGCTGTGTTTATGTACATCATATGCAGACCATAAGAGGGATTTAGATTCTCCAGAATATGACACCTTCTTCTGGAGTGTCTGAAGACAGCTACAGTGTACTTATATCTAATAAACATATAAATGAATAAATAAACATTTTTTAAAAAGGATAAGAAAGAAAGATAGACCAGGCAGGCCTGCCATCCTTATCTCTGTCAGTCTGTCTGTCTGTCAGTCTGTCTGATCCCTTGGAACTGGAGATGGGCCACCATATAGTTGCTGTTAGTTGATCCCAGGTTCTCTGGAAGAGGAGACAATGCTGTTAATTGTTGAGCCCTTTCAGTGGCTCCAACTATCTTTAAATTTTTAGAAGTATATGTTAGGCTGTGTTTATGTACATCATATGCAGACCATAAGAGGGATTTATATTCTCCAGAATCTGACACCCTCTTCTGGAGTGTCTGAAGACAACTACAGTGTACTTATATCTAATAAATACATATATAAATAAATATAAATAAATAAATAAACATTATTTTAAAAGGATAAGAAAGAAAGAAAGACCAGGCAGGCCTGCCATCCTAATCTCTGTCTGTCTGTCTGTCTGTCTGTCTGATCCCCTGGAACTGGAGATGGGCCACCTTGTAGTTGCTGGTAGTTGATCCCAGGTTCTCTGGAAGAGGAGACAATGCTGTTAATTGTTGAGCCCTTTCAGTGGCCCCACCCATTTTTAATTTTTAGAAGTATATGTGAGGCTGTGTTTATGTACATCATATGCAGACCATAAGAGGGATTTAGATTCTCCAGAATCTGAAACCCTCTTCTGGAGTGTCTGAAGACAGCTACAGTGTACTTATATCTAATAAATACATAAATAAATATATAAATAAACATTTTTTTAAAAAGGATAAGAAACAAAGAAAGACCAGGCAGGCCTGCCATCCTTTTCACTGTCTGTATGTCTGTCTGTCTGATCCCCTGGAACTGGAGATGGGCCACCATATAGTTGCTGGTAGTTGATCCCAGGTACTCTGGAAGAGGAGACAATGCTCTTAATTGTTGACCTTTTAGAGTGGCCCCACCCTTCTTTAAATTTTTAGAAGTATATGTGAGGCTGTGTTTATGTACATCATATGCAGACCATAAGAGGGATTTAGATTCTCCAGAATCTGACACCCTCCTCTGGATTGTCTAAAGAAAGCTACAGTGTACTTATATCTAAGAAATACATATATAAATAAATAAACATTTTTAAAATGTATAAGAAAGAAAGAAAAACCAGGCAGGCCTGCAATCCTTGTCTGTCTGTCTGTCTGTATGTCTGTCTGAACCCCTGGAATTGGAGATGGGCCACAATATAGTTGCTGGTAGTTGATCCCAGGTCCTCTGGAAGAGGAGACAATGCTGTTAATTGTTGAGCCCTTTCAGTGGCCCCACCCATCTTTAAATTTTTAGAAGTATATGTGAGGCTGTGTTTATGTACATTATATGCAGACCATAAGAGGGATTTAGATTCTCCAGAAGATGACACACTCTTCTAGAGTGTCTGAAGACAGCTACAGTGTACTTATATCTAATAAATTCATAAATAAACAAATAAACATTTTTTAAAAAGGATAATAAAGAAAGAGAGACCAGGCAGGCCTGCCATCCTTGTTTGTCTGTCTGTCTGTCTGTCTGATCCCCTGGAACTGGAGATGGGCCACCATATAATTGCTGGTAGTTGATCCCAGGTTCTCTGGAAGAGGAGTCAGTGCTGTTAATTGTTGAGCCCTTTCAGTGGCCCCACATATCTTTAAATTTTTAGAAGTATATGTGAGGCTGTGTTCATGTACATCATATGCAGACCATAAGAGGGTTATAGATTCTCCAGAATCTGACACCCTCTTCGGGAGTGTTTGAAGACAGCTACAGTGTACTTACATCTAATAAATACATACTTAAATTAATAAACATTTTTTTAAAAAGGATAAGAAAGAATGAAAGACCAGGTAGGCCTGCCATTCTTAACTCTATCTGTCTGTCTGTCTGATCCCCTGGAACTGGAGATGGGCCACCATATAGTTGCTGGTAGTTGATCCCATGTTCTCTATAAGAGGAGACAATGCTGTTAATTGTTGATCCCTTTCATTGGCCCCACACATCTTTAAATTTTTAGAAGTAAATGTGAGGCTGTGTTTATGTACATCATATGCAGACCATAAGAGGGATATAGATTCTCCAGAATCTGACACCCTCTTCTGGAGTGACTGAAGACAGCTACATTGTACTTATATCTAATAAATACATAAATAAATAAATAAACATTTTTTAAAAAGAATAAGAAAGAAAGAAAGACCAGGCAGGCCTGCCACCTTGTCTGTCTGTCTGTCTGTGTGTCTATCTGTCAGATACCCTGAAACTGGAGATGGGCCACCATATAGTTGCTGGTAGTTGATCCCAGGTTCTCTGGAAGAGGAGACAATGCTGTTAATTGTTGAGCCCTTTCAGTGGCCCCACTCATATTTAAATTTTTAGAAGTATATGTGAGGCTGTGTTCATGTACATCATATGCAGACCATATGAGGGATATTGATTCTCCAGAATCTGACACCCTCTTCTGGAGAGTCTGAAGACAGCTACAGTGTACTTACATCTAATAAATAAATAAATAAATAAATAAATAAATGAATAAATGAATAAATAAATAAATAAATTAATAAACATTTTTTAAAAAGGATAAGAAAGAAAGAAAAATCAGGCAGGCCTGCCATCCTTATCTCTGTCTGTCTGTCTGTCTGTCTTATCCTCTGGAACTTGAGATGGGCCACCATATAGTTGCTGGTAGTTGATCCCACGTTCTCTGGAAGAAGAGACAATGCTGTTAATTGTTGAGCCCTTTCAGTGGGCCCACCCATCTTTAAATTTTTAGAAATATATGTGAGGCTGTGTTTATGTACATCATATGCAGATCATAAGAGGGATTTAGATTCTCCAGAAGATGACACCCTCTTTTAGAGTGTCTGAAGACAGCTACCTTGTACTTAAAAATAATAAATACATACTTAAATTAATAAACATTTCTTAAAAGTATAAGAAAGAAAGAAAGACCAGGCAGGCCTCCATCCTTATCTCTGTCAGTCTGTCTGTCTGTCTGTCTGAACCCTTGGAACTGGAGATGGGCCACCATAAGGTGCTGGTAGTTTATCCCAGGTTCTCTGAAAGAGGAGACAATGCTGTTAATTGTTGAGCCCTCTCAGTGGCCCTACACATCTTTAAATTTTTAGAAGTATATGTGAGGCTGTGTTTATGTACATCATATGCAGACCATAAGAGGGATTTAGATTCTCCACAATCTGACACCCTCTTCTGGAGTGTCTGAAGACAGCTACAGTGTACTTATATCTAATAAATACATGAATAAATATATAAATAAACATTTTTTTAAAAAGATAAGAAAGAAAGAATGACCAGGCAGGCCTGCCATCCTTATCAATGTCTGTATGTCTGTCTGTCTGATCCCCTGGAACTGGAGATGGGCCACCATGTAGTTGCTGGTAGTTGATCCCAGGTACTCTGCAAGAGGAGACAATGCTGTTAATTGTTGAGCACTTTCAGTGGCGCCACCCATCTTTAAATATTTAGAGGTATATGTGAGGCTGTGTTTATGTACATCATATGCAGACCAGAAGAGGGATTTAGATTCTCCAGAATCTGACACCCTCTTCTGGAGTGTCTGAAGACAGCTACAGTGTACTTATATCTAATAAATAAATAGATAAATAAATAAATAAATAAATAAACATTTTTTAAAAAGTATAAGAAATAAAGAAAGACCAGGCAGGCCTGCCATCCATATCTCTGTCTGTCTGTCTGTCTGTCTATCTGATCCCCGGGAACTGGAGATGGGCCACCATATAGTGCTGGTAGTTGATCCAAAGTTCTCTGGAAGAGGAGACAATTCGGTTAATTGTGAGCCCTTTCAGTGGCCCCACACTTCTTCAAATATTTAGAAGTTTATGTGAGGCTGTGTTTATGTACATCATATTCAGATTATAAGAGGATTTAGATTCTCCAGAATCTGACACCCTCTACTGGAGTGTCTGAAGACAGCTACAGTGTACTTATATATAATAAATAAATAAATAAATAAATAAATAAATAAATAAACATTTTTTAAAAAGGATAAGAAAGAAAGTAAGACCAGGCAGGCCTGCCATCCTTATCTCTGTCTGTCTGTCTGTCTGTCTGATCCCCTGGAACTGGAGTTGGGCTACCATAAAGTTGCTGGTAGTTGATCCCAGGTTCTCTGGAAGAGAGGACAAGGCTGTTAATTGTTGAGCCCTATCAGTGGCCCTACCCATCTTTAAATATTTAGAAGTATATGTGAGGCTGTGTTTATGTACATCATATGCAGACCATAAGAGGGATTTAGATTCTCCAGAATCTGACACCCTCTTCTGGAGTGTCTGAAGACAGCTACAGTGTACTTATATCTAATAAATACATAAATAAATAAATAAATAAATAAATAAATAAATAAATAAATAAACATTTTTTAAAAAGTATAAGAAATAAAGAAAGACCAGGGAGGCCTGCCATCCTTATCTCTGTCTCTCTGTCTGTCTGTCTGTCTGATCCACTGGAACTGGAGATGGGCCACCATAAGGTGCTGGTATTTTTTCCCAGGTTCTCTGAAAGAGGAGACAATGCTGTTAATTGTTGAGCCCTCTCAGTGGTCCCACACATCTTTAAATTTTTAGAAGTATATGTGAGGCTGTGTTTATGTACATCATATGCAGACCATAAGAGGGATTTAGATTCTCCAGAATCTGACACCCTCTTCTGGAGTGTCTGAAGACAGCTACAGTGTACTTATATCTAATAAATACATAAATAAATATATAAATAAACATTTTTTAAAAAAGGATAAGAAAGAAAGAAAGACCAGGCAGGCCTGCCATCCTTTTCACTGTCTGTATGTCTGTCTGTCTGATCCCCTGGAACTGGAGATGGGCCACCATATAGTTGCTGGTAGTTGATCCCAGGTACTCTGGAAGAGGAGACAATGCTGTTAATTGTTGAGCCCTTTCAGTGGCGCCACCCATCTTTAAATATTTAGAGGTATATGTGAGGCTGTGTTTATGTACATCATATGCAGACCATAAGAGGGATTTAGATTCTCCAGAATCTGACACCTTCTTCTGGAGTGTTGGAAGACAGCTACAGTGTACTTATATCTAATAAATACATGAATAAATATATAAATAAACATTTTTTTTTAAAAGGATAAGAAAGAAAGAAAGACCAGGCAGGCCTGCCATCCTTATCACTGTCTGTATGTCTGTCTGTCTGATCCCCTGGAACTCGAGATGGGCCACCATATAGTTGCTGGTAGTTGATCCCAGGTACTCTGGAAGGGGAGACAATGATGTTAATTGTTGAGCCCTTTCAGTGGCGCCACCCATCTTTAAATATTTAGAGGTATATGTGAGGCTGTGTTTATGTACATCATATGCAGACCATAAGAGGGATTTAGATTCTCCAGAATCTGACACCCTCTTCTGGAGTGTCTGAAGACAGCTACAGTGTACTTATATCTAATAAATAAATAGATAAATAAATAAATAAATAAATAAATAAACATTTTTTAAAAAGTATAAGAAAGAAAGAAAGACCAGGCAGGCCTGCCATCCATATCTCTGTCTGTCTGTCTGTCTGTCTATCTGATCCCCAGGAACTGGAGATGGGCCACCATATAGTGCTGGTAGTTGATCCAAGGTTCTCTGGAAGAGGAGACAATTCGGTTAATTGTTTAGCCCTTTCAGTGGCCCCACACTTCTTTAAATATTTAGAAGTTTATGTGAGGCTGTGTTTATGTACATCATATTCAGATTATAAGAGGATTTAGATTCTCCAGAATCTGACACCCTCTACTGGAGTGACTGAAGACAGCTACAGTGTACTTATGTATAATAAATAAATAAATAAATAAATAAATAAATAAACAAACATTTTTTAAAAAGGATAAGAAAGAAAGTAAGACCAGGCAGGCCTGCCATCCTTATCTCTGTTTTTCTGTCTGTCTGTCTGATCCCCTGGAACTGGAGTTGGGCTACCATAAAGTTGCTGGTAGTTGATCCCAGGTTCTCTGGAAGAGGAGACAATGCTGTTAATTGTTGAGCCCTATCAGTGGCCCTACCCATCTTTAAATATTTAGAAGTATATGTGAGGCTGTGTTTATGTACATCATATGCAGACCATAAGAGGGATTTAGATTCTCCAGAATCTGACACCCTCTTCTGGAGTGTCTGAAGACAGCTACAGTGTACTTATATCTAACAAATACATAAATAAATAAATAAATAAATAAACATTTTTTAAAAAGTATAAGAAATAAAGAAAGACCAGGCAGGCCTGCCATCCTTATCTCTGTCTCTCTGTCTGTCTGTCTGTCTGTCTGATCCCCTGGAACTGGAGATGGGCCACCATATAGTGCTGGTAGTTTATCCCAGGTTCTCTGAAAGAGGAGACAATGCTGTTAATTTTTGAGCCCTCTCAGTGGCCCCACACATCTTTAAATTTTTAGAAGTATATGTGAGGCTGTGTTTATGTACATCATATGCAGGCCATAAGAGGGATTTAGATTCTCCAGAATCTGACAAACTCTTCTGGAGTGTCTGAAGACAGCTACAGTGTACTTATATCTAATAAATACATAAATAAATATATAAATAAACATTTTTTAAAAAGGATAAGAGAGAAAGAAAGACCAGGCAGGCCTGCCATCCTTATCACTGTCTGTATGTTTGTCTGTCTGATCCCCTGGAACTGGAGATGGGCCACCATATAGTTGCTGGTAGTTGATCCCAGGTACTCTGGAAGAGGAGACAATGCTGTTAATTGTTGAGCCCTTTCAGTGGCGCCATCCATCTTTAAATATTTAGAGGTATATGTGAGGCTGTGTTTATGTACATCATATGCAGACCATAAGAGGGATTTAGATTCTCCAGAATCTGAGACCCTCTTCTGGAGTGTCTGAAGACAGCTAGAGTGTACTTATATCTAAAAAATAAATAGATAAATAAATAAATAAATAAATAAACATTTTTTAAAAAGTATAAGAAAGAAAGAAAGACCAGGCAGGCCTGCCATCCATATCTCTGTCTGTCTGTCTGTCTGTCTATCTGATCCCCGGGAACTGGAGATGGGCCACCATATAGTGCTGGTAGTTGATCCAAGGTTCTCTGGAAGAGGAGACAATTCGGTTAATTGTTTAGCCCTTCCAGTGGCCCCACACTTCTTTAAATATTTAGAAGTTTATGTGAGGCTGTGTTTATGTACATCATATTCAGATTATAAGAGGATTTAGATTCTCCAGAATCTGACACCCTCTACTGGAGTGACTGAAGACAGCTACAGTGTACTTATGTATAATAAATAAATAAATAAATAAATAAATAAATAAATAAATAAACATTTTTTAAAAAGGATAAGAAAGAAAGTAAGACCAGGCAGGCCTGCCATCCTTATCTCTGTCTCTCTGTCTGTCTGTCTGTCTGTCTGATCCACTGGACTGGAGATGGGCCACCATAAGGTGCTGGTAGTTGATCCCAGGTTCTCTGGACGAGGAGACAATGCTGTTAATTGTTGAGCCCTCTCAGTGGCCCTACCCATCTTTAAATATTTAGAAGTATATGTGAGGCTGTGTTTATGTACATCATATGCAGACCATAAGAGGGATTTAGATTCTCCAGAATCTGACACCCTCTTCTGGAGTGTCTGAAGACAGCTACAGTGTACTTATATCTAATAAATACATAAATAAATAAATAAATAAATAAATAAACATTTTTTAAAAAGTATAAGAAATAAAGAAAGACCAGGCAGGCCTGCCATCCTTATCTCTGTCTCTCTGTCTGTCTGTCTGTCTGATCCCCTGGAACTGGAGATGGGCCACCATAAGGTGCTGGTAGTTTATCCCAGGTTCTCTGAAAGAGGAGACAATGCTGTTAATTGTTGAGCCCTCTCAGTGGCCCCACACATCTTTAAATTATTAGAAGTATATGTGAGGCTGTGTTTATGTACATCATATGCAGACCATAAGAGGGATTTAGATTCTCCAGAATCTGACACCCTCTTCTGGAGTGTCTGAAGACAGCTACAGTGTACTTATATCTAATAAATACATAAATAAATATATAAATAAACATTTTTTTAAAAAGGATAAGAAAGAAAGAAAGACCAGGCAGGCCTGCCATCCTTATCACTGTCTGTATGTCTGTCTGTCTGATCCCCTGGAACTGGAGATGGGCCACCATATAGTTGCTGGTAGTTGATCCCAGGTACTCTGGAAGAGGAGACAATGCTGTTAATTGTTGAGCCCTTTCAGTGGCGCCACCCATCTTTAAATATTTAGAGGTATATGTGAGGCTGTGTTTATGTACATCATATGCAGACCATAAGAGGGATTTAGATTCTCCAGAATCTGAGACCCTCTTCTGGAGTGTCTGAAGACAGCTACAGTGTACTTATATCTAATAAATAAACAGATAAATAAATAAATAAACATTTTTTAAAAAGTATAAGAAAGAAAGAAAGACCAGGCAGGCCTGCCATCCATATCTCTGTCTGTCTGTCTGTCTGTCTATCTGATCCCCGGGAACTGGAGATGGGCCACCATATAGTGCTGGTAGTTGTCCAAGGTTCTCTGGAAGAGGAGACAATTCGGTTAATTGTTGAGCCCTTTCAGTGGCCCCACACTTCTTTAAATATTTAGAAGTTTATGTGAGGCTGTGTTTATGTACATCATATTCAGATTATAAGAGGATTTAGATTCTCCAGAATCTGACACCCTCTACTGGAGTGTCTGAAGACAGCTACAGTGTACTTATAATAAATAAATAAATAAATAAATAAATAAATAAATAAATAAATTAACATTTTTTAAAAAGGATAAGAAAGAAAGTAAGACCAGGCAGGCCTGCCATCCTTATCTCTGTCTGTCTGTCTGTCTGTCTGATCCCCTGGAACTGGAGTTGGGCTACCATAAAGTTGCTGGTAGTTGATCCCAGGTTCTCTGGAAGAGAGGACAAGGCTGTTAATTGTTGAGCCCTATCAGTGGCCGTACCCATCTTTAAATATTTAGAAGTATATGTGAGGCTGTGTTTATGTACATCATATGCAGACCATAAGAGGGATTTAGATTCTCCAGAATCTGACACCCTCTTCTGGAGTGACTGAAGACAGCTACAGTGTACTTATGTATAATAAATAAATAAATAAATAAATAAATAAATAAATAAATAAACATTTTTTAAAAAGGATAAGAAAGAAAGTAAGACCAGGCAGGCCTGCCATCCTTATCTCTGTTTGTCTGTCTGTCTGTCTGATCCCCTGGAACTGGAGTTGGGCTACCATAAAGTTGCTGGTAGTTGATCCCAGGTTCTCTGGAAGAGGAGACAATGCTGTTAATTGTTGAGCCCTATCAGTGGCCCTACCGATCTTTAAATATTTAGAAGTATATGTGAGGCTGTGTTTATGTACATCATATGCAGACCATAAGAGGGATTTAGATTCTCCAGAATCTGACACCCCCTTCTGGAGTGTCTGAAGACAGCTACAGTGTACTTATATCTAACAAATACATAAATAAATAAATAAATAAATAAATAAATAAATAAATAAATAAACATTTTTTAAAAAGTATAAGAAATAAAGAAAGACCAGGCAGGCCTGCCATCCTTATCTCTGTCTCTCTGTCTGTCTGTCTGTCTGATCCCCTGGAACTGGAGATGGGCCACCATATAGTGCTGGTAGTTTATCCCAGGTTCTCTGAAAGAGGAGACAATGCTGTTAATTTTTGAGCCCTCTCAGTGGCCCCACACATCTTTAAATTTTTAGAAGTATATGTGAGGCTGTGTTTATGTACATCATATGCAGGCCATAAGAGGGATTTAGATTCTCCAGAATCTGACAAACTCTTCTGGAGTGTCTGAAGACAGCTACAGTGTATTTATATCTAATAAATACATAAATAAATATATAAATAAACATTTTTTTTAAAAAGGATAAGAGAGAAAGAAAGACCAGGCAGGCCTGCCATCCATATCTCTGTCTGTCTGTCTGTCTGTCTATCTGATCCCCGGGAACTGGAGATGGGCCACCATATAGTGCTGGTAGTTGATCCAAGGTTCTCTGGAAGAGGAGACAATTCGGTTAATTGTTTAGCCCTTCCAGTGGCCCCACACTTCTTTAAATATTTAGAAGTTTATGTGAGACTGTGTTTATGTACATCATATTCAGATTATAAGAGGATTTAGATTCTCCAGAATCTGACACCATCTACTGGAGTGACTGAAGACAGCTACAGTGTACTTATGTATAATAAATAAATAAATAAATAAATAAATAAATAAATAAATAAATAAATAAACATTTTTTAAAAAGGATAAGAAAGAAAGTAAGACCAGGCAGGCCTGCCATCCTTATCTCTGTCTCTCTGTCTGTCTGTCTGTCTGTCTGATCCACTGGACTGGAGATGGGCCACCATAAGGTGCTGGTAGTTGATCCCAGGTTCTCTGGACGAGGAGACAATGCTGTTAATTGTTGAGCCCTATCAGTGGCCCTACCCATCTTTAAATATTTAGAAGTATATGTGAGGCTGTGTTTATGTACATCATATGCAGACCATAAGAGGGATTTAGATTCTCCAGAATCTGACACCCTCTTCTGGAGTGTCTGAAGACAGCTACAGTGTACTTATATCTAATAAATACATAAATAAATAAATAAATAAATAAACATTTTTTAAAAAGTATAAGAAATAAAGAAAGACCAGGCAGGCCTGCCATCCTTATCTCTGTCTCTCTGTCTGTCTGTCTGTCTGATCCCCTGGAACTGGAGATGGGCCACCATAAGGTGCTGGTAGTTTATCCCAGGTTCTCTGAAAGAGGAGACAGTGCTGTTAATTGTTGAGCCCTCTCAGTGGCCCCACACATCTTTAAATTATTAGAAGTATATGTGAGGCTGTGTTTATGTACATCATATGCAGACCATAAGAGGGATTTAGATTCTCCAGAATCTGACACCCTCTTCTGGAGTGTCTGAAGACAGCTACAGTGTACTTATATCTAATAAATACATAAATAAATATATAAATAAACATTTTTTTAAAAAGGATAAGAAAGAAAGAAAGACCAGGCAGGCCTGCCATCCTTATCTCTGTCTGTCTGTCTGTCTGTCTGATCCCCTGGAACTGGAGTTGGGCTACCATAAAGTTGCTGGTAGTTGATCCCAGGTTCTCTGGAAGAGAGGACAAGGCTGTTAATTGTTGAGCCCTATCAGTGGCCCTACCCATCTTTAAATATTTAGAAGTATATGTGAGGCTGTGTTTATGTACATCATATGCAGACCATAAGAGGGATTTAGATTCTCCAGAATCTGACACCCTCTTCTGGAGTGACTGAAGACAGCTACAGTGTACTTATGTATAATAAATAAATAAATAAATAAATAAATAAATAAATAAACAAACATTTTTTAAAAAGGATAAGAAAGAAAGTAAGACCAGGCAGGCCTGCCATCCTTATCTCTGTTTGTCTGTCTGTCTGTCTGATCCCCTGGAACTGGAGTTGGGCTACCATAAAGTTGCTCGTAGTTGATCCCAGGTTCTCTAGAAGAGGAGACAATGCTGTTAATTGTTGAGCCCTATCAGTGGCCCTACCCATCTTTAAATATTTAGAAGTATATGTGAGGCTGTGTTTATGTACATCATATGCAGACCATAAGAGGGATTTAGATTCTCCAGAATCTGAGACCCTCTTCTGGAGTGTCTGAAGACAGCTAGAGTGTACTTATATCTAAAAAATAAATAGATAAATAAATAAATAAATAAATAAACATTTTTTAAAAAGTATAAGAAAGAAAGAAAGACCAGGCAGGCCTGCCATCCATATCTCTGTCTGTCTGTCTGTCTGTCTATCTGATCCCCGGGAACTGGAGATGGGCCACCATATAGTGCTGGTAGTTGATCCAAGGTTCTCTGGAAGAGGAGACAATTCGGTTAATTGTTTAGCCCTTCCAGTGGCCCCACACTTCTTTAAATATTTAGAAGTTTATGTGAGGCTGTGTTTATGTACATCATATTCAGATTATAAGAGGATTTAGATTCTTCAGAATCTGACACCCTCTACTGGAGTGACTGAAGACAGCTACAGTGTACTTATGTATAATAAATAAATAAATAAATAAATAAATAAATAAATAAACATTTTTTAAAAAGGATAAGAAAGAATGTAAGACCAGGCAGGCCTGCCATCCTTATCTCTGTCTGTCTGTCTGTCTGTCTGATCCCCTGACACTGGAGTTGGGCTACCATAAATTTGCTGGTAGTTGATCCCAGGTTCTCTGGAAGAGGAGACAATGCTGTTAATTGTTGAGCCCTATCAGGGGCCCTACCCATCTTTAAATATTTAGAAGTATATGTGAGGCTGTGTTTATGTACATCATATGCAGACCATAAGAGGGATTTAGATTCTACAGAATCTGACACCCTCTTCTGGAGTGTCTGAAGACAGCTACAGTGTACTTATATCTAATAAATACATAAATAAATAAATAAATAAATAAATAAATAAATAAATAAATAAATAAACATTTTTTAAAAAGTATAAGAAATAAAGAAAGACCAGGCAGGCCTGCCATCCTTATCTCTGTCTCTCTGTCTGTCTGTCTGTCTGATCCCCTGGAACTGGAGATGGGCCACCATAAGGTGCTGGTAGTTTATCCCAGGTTCTCTGAAAGAGGAGACAATGCTGTTAATTGTTGAGCCCTCTCAGTGGCCCCACACATCTTTAAATTTTTAGAAGTATATGTGAGGCTGTGTTTATGTACATCATATGCAGACCATAAGAGGGATTTAGATTCTCCAGAATCTGACAAACTCTTCTGGAGTGTCTGAAGACAGATACAGTGTACTTATATCTAATAAATACATAAATAAATATATAAATAAACATTTTTTTTTAAAAAGGATAAGAAAGAAAGAAAGACCAGGCAGGCCTGCCATCCTTATCACTGTCTGTATGTCTGTCTGTCTGATCCCCTGGAACTGGAGATGGGCCACCATATAGTTGCTGGTAGTTGATCCCAGGTACTCTGGAAGAGGAGACAATGCTGTTAATTGTTGAGCCCTTTCAGTGGCGCCATCCATCTTTAAATATTTAGAGGTATATGTGAGGCTGTGTTTATGTACATCATATGCAGACCATAAGAGGGATTTAGATTCTCCAGAATCTGACACCCTCTTCTGGAGTGTCTGAAGACAGCTACAGTGTACTTATATCTAATAAATAAATAGATAAATAAATAAATAAATAAATATTTTTTAAAAAGAATAAGAAATAAAGAAAGACCAGGCAGGCCTGCCATCCATATCTCTGTCTGTCTGTCTGTCTGTCTATCTGATCCCCGGGAACTGGAGATGGGCCACCATATAGTGATGGTAGTTGATCCAAAGTTCTCTGGAAGAGGAGACAATTCGGTTAATTGTGAGCCCTTTCAGTGGCTCCACACTTCTTTAAATATTTAGAAGTTTATGTGAGGCTGTGTTTATGTACATCATATTCAGATTATAAGAGGATTTAGATTCTCCAGAATCTGACACCCTCTACTGGAGTGTCTGAAGACAGCTACAGTGTACTTATATATAATAAATAAATAAATAAATAAATAAATAAATAAATAAATAAACATTTTTTAAAAAGGATAAGAAAGAAAGTAAGACCAGGCAGGCCTGCCATCCTTATCTCTGTCTGTCTGTCTGTCTGTCTGATCCCCTGGAACTGGAGTTGGGCTACCATAAAGTTGCTGGTAGTTGATCCCAGGTTCTCTGGAAGAGAGGACAAGGCTGTTAATTGTTGAGCCCTATCAGTGGCCCTACCCATCTTTAAATATTTAGTAGTATATGTGAGGCTGTGTTTATGTACATCATATGCAGACCATAAGAGGGATTTAGATTCTCCAGAATCTGACACCCTCTTCTGGAGTGTCTGAAGACAGCTACAGTGTACTTATATCTAATAAATACATAAATAAATATATAAATAAACATTTTTTTAAAAAGGATAAGAAAGAAAGAAAGACCAGGCAGGCCTGCCATCCTTTTCACTGTCTGTATGTCTGTCTGTCTGATCCCCTGGAACTGGAGATGGGCCACCATATAGTTGCTGGTAGTTGATCCCAGGTACTCTGGAAGAGGAGACAATGCTGTTAATTGTTGAGCCCTTTCAGTGGCGCCACCCATCTTTAAATATTTAGAGGTATATGTGAGGCTGTGTTTATGTACATCATATGCAGACCATAAGACGTTTTTAGATTCTCCAGAATCTGACACCTTCTTCTGGAGTGTCTGAAGACAGCTACAGTGTACTTATATCTAATAAATACATAAATAAATAAATAAATAAATAAATAAATAAATAAATAAATAAACATATTTTAAAAAGTATAAGAAATAAAGAAAGACCAGGGAGGCCTGCCATCCTTATCTCTGTCTCTCTGTCTGTCTGTCTGTTTGATCCACTGGAACTGGAGATGGGCCACCATAAGGTGCTGGTATTTTTTCCCAGGTTCTCTGAAAGAGGAGACAATGCTGTTAATTGTTGAGCCCTCTCAGTGGTCCCACACATCTTTAAATTTTTAGAAGTATATGTGAGGCTGTGTTTATGTACATCATATGCAGACCATAAGAGGGATTTAGATTCTCCAGAATCTGACACCCTCTTCTGGAGTGTCTGAAAACAGCTACAGTGTACTTATATCTAATAAATACATAAATAAATATATAAATAAACATTTTTTTAAAAAGGATAAGAAAGAAAGAAAGACCAGGCAGGCCTGCCATCCTTTTCACTGTCTGTATGTCTGTCTGTCTGATCCCCTGGAACTGGAGATACGCCACCATATAGTTGCTGGTAGTTGATCTCAGGTACTCTGGAAGAGGAGACAATGCTGTTAATTGTTGAGCCCTTTCAGTGGCGCCACCCATCTTTAAATATTTAGAGGTATATATGAGGCTGTGTTTATGTACATCATATGCAGACCATAAGAGGGATTTAGATTCTCCAGAATCTGACACCTTCTTCTGGAGTGTCTGAAGACAGCTACAGTGTACTTATATCTAATAAATACATGAATAAATATAAATAAACATTTTTTTTTAAAAAGCATAAGAAAGAAAGAAAGACCAGGCAGGCCTGCCATCCTTATCACTGTCTGTATGTCTGTCTGTCTGATCCCCTGGAACTCGAGATGGGCCACCATATAGTTGCTGGTAGTTGATCCCAGGTACTCTGGAAGAGGAGACAATGCTGTTAATTGTTGAGCCTTTTCAGTGGCGCCACCCATCTTTAAATATTTAGAGGTATATGTGAGGCTGTGTTTATGTACATCATATGCAGACCATAAGAGGGATTTAGATTCTCCAGAATCTGACACCCTCTTCTGGAGTGTCTGAAGACAGCTACAGTGTACTTATATCTAATAAATAAATAGATAAATAAATAAATAAATAAATAAACATTTTTTAAAAAGTATAAGAAAGAAAGAAAGACCAGGCAGGCCTGCCATCCATATCTCTGTCTGTCTGTCTGTCTGTCTATCTGATCCCCAGGAACTGGAGATGGGCCACCATATAGTGCTGTAGTTGATCCAAGGTTCTCTGGAAGAGGAGACAATTCGGTTAATTGTTTAGCCCTTTCAGTGGCCCCACACTTCTTTAAATATTTAGAAGTTTATGTGAGGCTGTGTTTATGTACATCATATTCAGATTATAAGAGGATTTAGATTCTCCAGAATCTGACACCCTCTACTGGAGTGACTGAAGACAGCTACAGTGTACTTATGTATAATAAATAAATAAATAAATAAATAAATAAATAAATAAATAAATAAATAAACATTTTTTAAAAAGGATAAGAAAGAAAGTAAGACCAGGCAGGCCTGCCATCCTTATCTCTGTCTGTCTGTCTGTCTGTCTGATCCCCTGGAACTGGAGTTGGGCTACCATAAAGTTGCTGGTAGTTGATCCCAGGTTCTCTGGAAGAGGAGACAATGCTGTTAATTGTTGAGCCCTATCAGGGGCCCTACCCATCTTTAAATATTTAGAAGTATATGTGAGGCTGTGTTTATGTACATCATATGCAGACCATAAGAGGGATTTAGATTCTCCAGAATCTGACACCCTCTTCTGGAGTGTCTGAAGACAGCTACAGTGTACTTATATCTAATAAATACATAAATAAATAAATAAATAAATAAATAAATAAATAAATAAACATTTTTTAAAAAGTATAAGAAATAAAGAAAGACCAGGCAGGCCTGCCATCCTTATCTCTGTCTCTCTGTCTGTCTGTCTGTCTGATCCCCTGGAACTGGAGATGGGCCACCATAAGGTGCTGGTAGTTTATCCCAGGTTCTCTGAAAGAGGAGACAATGCTGTTAATTGTTGAGCCCTCTCAGTGGCCCCACACATCTTTAAATTTTTAGAAGTATATGTGAGGCTGTGTTTATGTACATCATATGCAGACCATAAGAGGGATTTAGATTCTCCAGAATCTGACAAACTCTTCTGGAGTGTCTGAAGACAGATACAGTGTACTTATATCTAATAAATACATAAATAAATATATAAATAAACATTTTTTTAAAAAGGATAAGAAAGAAAGAAAGACCAGGCAGGCCTGCGATCCTTATCACTGTCTGTATGTCTGTCTGTCTGATCCCCTGGAACTGGAGATGGGCCACCATATAGTTGCTGGTAGTTGATCCCAGGTACTCTGGAAGAGGAGACAATGCTGTTAATTGTTGAGCCCTTTCAGTGGCGCCATCCATCTTTAAATATTTAGAGGTATATGTGAGGCTGTGTTTATGTACATCATATGCAGACCATAAGAGGGATTTATATTCTCCAGAATCTGACACCCTCTTCTGGAGTGTCTGAAGACAGCTAGAGTGTACTTATATCTAAAAAATAAATAGATAAATAAATAAATAAATAAATAAACATTTTTTAAAAAGTATAAGAAAGAAAGAAAGACCAGGCAGGCCTGCCATCCATATCTCTGTCTGTCTGTCTGTCTGTCTATCTGATCCCCGGGAACTGGAGATGGGCCACCATATAGTGCTGGTAGTTGATCCAAGGTTCTCTGGAAGAGGAGACAATTCGGTTAATTGTTTAGCCCTTCCAGTGGCCCCACACTTCTTTAAATATTTAGAAGTTTATGTGAGGCTGTGTTTATGTACATCATATTCAGATTATAAGAGGATTTAGATTCTCCAGAATCTGACACCCTCTACTGGAGTGACTGAAGACAGCTACAGTGTACTTATGTATAATAAATAAATAAATAAATAAATAAATAAATAAATAAACATTTTTTAAAAAGGATAAGAAAGAAAGTAAGACCAGGCAGGCCTGCCATCCTTATCTCTGTCTCTCTGTCTGTCTGTCTGTCTGATCCACTGGAACTGGAGATGGGCCACCATAAGGTGCTGGTAGTTGATCCCAGGTTCTCTGGAAGAGGAGACAATGCTGTTAATTGTTGAGCCCTATCAGTGGCCCTACCCATCTTTAAATATTTAGAAGTATATGTGAGGCTGTGTTTATGTACATCATATGCAGACCATAAGAGGGATTTAGATTCTCCAGAATCTGACACCCTCTTCAGGAGTGTCTGAAGACAGCTACAGTGTACTTATATCTAATAAATACATAAATAAATAAATAAATAAATAAACATTTTTTTAAAAGTATTAGAAATAAAGAAAGACCAGGCAGGCCTGCCATCCTTATCTCTGTCTCTCTGTCTGTCTGTCTGTCTGATCCCCTGGAACTGGAGATGGGCCACCATAAGGTGCTGGTAGTTTATCCCAGGTTCTCTGAAAGAGGAGACAATGCTGTTAATTGTTGAGCCCTCTCAGTGGCCCCACACATCTTTAAATTATTAGAAGTATATGTGAGGCTGTGTTTATGTACATCATATGCAGACCATAAGAGGGATTTAGATTCTCCAGAATCTGACACCCTCTTCTGGAGTGTCTGAAGACAGCTACAGTGTACTTATATCTAATACATACATAAATAAATATATAAATAAACATTTTTTAAAAAGGATAAGAAAGAAAGAAAGACCAGGCAGGCCTGCCATCCTTATCACTGTCTGTATGTCTGTCTGTCTGATCCCCTGGAACTGGAGATGGGCCACCATATAGTTGCTGGTAGTTGATCCCAGGTACTCTGGAAGAGGAGACAATGCTGTTAATTGTTGAGCCCTTTCAGTGGTGCCACCCATCTTTAAATATTTAGAGGTATATGTGAGGCTGTGTTTATGTACATCATATGCAGACCATAAGAGGGATTTAGATTCTCCAGAATCTGACACCCACTTCTGGAGTGTCTGAAGACAGCTACAGTGTACTTATATCTAATAAATAAACAGATAAATAAATAAATAAACATTTTTTAAAAAGTATAAGAAAGAAAGAAAGACCAGGCAGGCCTGCCATCCATATCTCTGTCTGTCTGTCTGTCTGTCTATCTGATCCCCGGGAACTGGAGATGGGCCACCATATAGTGCTGGTAGTTGATCAAAGGTTCTCTGGAAGAGGAGACAATTCGGTTAATTGTTGAGCCCTTTCAGTGGCCCCACACTTCTTTAAATATTTAGAAGTTTATGTGAGGCTGTGTTTATGTACATCATATTCAGATTATAAGAGGATTTAGATTCTCCAGAATCTGACACCCTCTACTGGAGTGACTGAAGACAGCTACAGTGTACTTATATATAATAAATAAATAAATAAATAAATAAATAAATAAATAAATAAATAAACATTTTTTTAAAAAGGATAAGAAAGAAAGAAAGACCAGGCAGGCCTGCCATCCTTATCACTGTCTGTATGTCTGTTTGTCTGATCCCCTGGAACTGGAGATGGGCCACCATATAGTTGTTGGTAGTTGATCCCAGGTACTCTGGAAGAGGAGACAATGCTGTTAATTGTTGAGCCCTTTCAGTGGCGCCACCCATCTTTAAATATTTAGAGGTATATGTGAGGCTGTGTTTATGTATATCATATGCAGACCATAAGAGGGATTTAGATTCTCCAGAATCTGACACCCTCTTCTGGAGTGTCTGAAGACAGCTACAGTGTACTTATATCTAATTAATAAATAGATAAATAAATAAATAAATAAATAAATAAACATTTTTTAAAAAGTATAAGAAAGAAAGAAAGACCAGGCAGGCCTGCCATCCATATCTCTGTCTGTCTGTCTGTCTGTCTATCTGATCCCCGGGAACTGGATACGGGCCACCATATAGTGCTGGTAGTTGATCCAAGGTTCTCTGGAAGAGGAGACAATTCGGTTAATTGTTGAGCCCTTTCAGTGGCCCCACACTTCTTTAAATATTTAGAAGTTTATGTGAGGCTGTGTTTATGTACATCATATTCAGATTATAAGAGGATTTAGATTCTCCAGAATCTGACACCCTCTACTGGAGTGACTGAAGACAGCTACAGTGTACTTATATATAATAAATAAATAAATAAATAAATAAATAAATAAATAAATAAATAAACATTTTTTAAAAAGGATAAGAAAGACAGAAAGACCAGGCAGGCCTGCCATCCTTATCACTGTCTCTATGTCTGTCTGTCTGATCCCCTGGAACTGGAGATGGGCCACCATAAGGTGCTGGTAGTTTATCCCAGGTTCTCTGAAAGAGGAAACAATGCTGTTAATTTTTGAGCCCTCTCAGTGGCCCCACACATCTTTAAATTTTTAGAAGTATATGTGAGGCTGTGTTTATGTACATCATATGCAGACCATAAGAGGGATTTAGATTCTCCAGAATCTGACAAACTCTTCTGGAGTGTCTGAAGACAGATACAGTGTACTTATATCTAATAAATACATAAATAAATATATAAATAAACATTTTTTTAAAAAGGATAAGAAAGAAAGAAAGACCAGGCAGGCCTGCCATCCATATCTCTGTCTGTCGGTCTGTCTGTCTATCTGATCCCCGGGAACTGGAGATGGGCCACCATATAGTGCTGGTAGTTGATCCAAGGTTCTCTGGAAGAGGAGACAATTCGGTTAATTGTTTAGCCCTTCCAGTGGCCCCACACTTCTTTAAATATTTAGAAGTTTATGTGAGGCTGTGTTTATGTACATCATATTCAGATTATAAGAGGATTTAGATTCTCCAGAATCTGACACCCTCTACTGGAGTGACTGAAGACAGCTACAGTGTACTTATGTATAATAAATAAATAAATAAATAAATAAATAAATAAATAAATAAATAAACGTTTTTTAAAAAGGATAAGAAAGAAAGTAAGACCAGGCAGGCCTGCCATCCTTATCTCTGTCTCTCTGTCTGTCTGTCTGTCTGTCTGATCCACTGGAACTGGAGATGGGCCACCATAAGGTGCTGGTAGTTGATCCCAGGTTCTCTGGAAGAGGAGACAATGCTGTTAAATGTTGAGCCCTATCAGTGGCCCTACCCATCTTTAAATATTTAGAAGTATATGTGAGGCTGTGTTTATGTACATCATATGCAGACCATAAGAGGGATTTAGATTCTCCAGAATCTGACACCCTCTTCTGGAGTGTCTGAAGACAGCTACAGTGTACTTATATCTAATAAATAAATAAATAAATAAATAAATAAATAAATAAATAAACATTTTTTAAAAAGTATAAGAAATAAAGAAAGACCCGGCAGGCCTGCCATCCTTATCTCTTTCTCTCTGTCTGTCTGTCTGTCTGATCCCCTGGACCTGGAGATGGGCCACCATAAGGTGCTGGTAGTTTATCCCAGGTTCTCTGAAAGAGGAGAAAATGCTGTTAATTGTTGAGCCCTCTCAGTGGCCCCACACATCTTTAAATTATTAGAAGTATATGTGAGGCTGTGTTTATGTACATCATATGCAGACCATAAGAGGGATTTAGATTCTCCAGAATCTGACACCCTCTTCTGGAGTGTCTGAAGACAGCTACAGTGTACTTATATCTAATAAATAAATAGATAAATAAATAAATAAATAAATAAATATTTTTTAAAAAGTATAAGAAAGAAAGAAAGACCAGGCAGGCCTGCCATCCATATCTCTGTCTGTCTGTCTGTCTGTCTATCTGATCCCCAGGAACTGGAGATGGGCCACCATATAGTGCTGTAGTTGATCCAAGGTTCTCTGGAAGAGGAGACAATTCGGTTAATTGTTTAGCCCTTTCAGTGGCCCCACACTTCTTTAAATATTTAGAAGTTTATGTGAGGCTGTGTTTATGTACATCATATTCAGATTATAAGAGGATTTAGATTCTCCAGAATCTGACACCCTCTACTGGAGTGACTGAAGACAGCTACAGTGTACTTATGTATAATAAATAAATAAATAAATAAATAAATAAATAAATAAATAAATAAACATTTTTTAAAAAGGATAAGAAAGAAAGTAAGACCAGGCAGGCCTGCCATCCTTATCTCTGTCTGTCTGTCTGTCTGTCTGATCCCCTGGAACTGGAGTTGGGCTACCATAAAGTTCCTGGTAGTTGATCCCAGGTTCTCTGGAAGAGGAGATTATGCTGTTAATTGTTGAGCCCTATCAGGGGCCCTACCCATCTTTAAATATTTAGAAGTATATGTGAGGCTGTGTTTATGTACATCATATGCAGACCATAAGAGGGATTTAGATTCTCCAGAATCTGACACCCTCTTCTGGAGTGTCTGAAGACAGCTACAGTGTACTTATATCTAATAAATACATAAATAAATAAATAAATAAATAAATAAATAAATAAATAAACATTTTTTAAAAAGTATAAGAAATAAAGAAAGACCAGGCAGGCCTGCCATCCTTATCTCTGTCTCTCTGTCTGTCTGTCTGTCTGATCCCCTGGAACTGGAGATGGGCCACCATAAGGTGCTGGTAGTTGATCCCAGGTTCTCTGGAAGAGGAGACAATGCTGTTAATTGTTGAGCCCTATCAGTGGCCCTACCCATCTTTAAATATTTAGAAGTATATGTGAGGCTGTGTTTATGTACATCATATGCAGACCATAAGAGGGATTTAGATTCTCCAGAATCTGACACCCTCTTCAGGAGTGTCTGAAGACAGCTACAGTGTACTTATATCTAATAAATACATAAATAAATAAATAAATAAATAAACATTTTTTTAAAAGTATTAGAAATAAAGAAAGACCAGGCAGGCCTGCCATCCTTATCTCTGTCTCTCTGTCTGTCTGTCTGTCTGATCCCCTGGAACTGGAGATGGGCCACCATAAGGTGCTGGTAGTTTATCCCAGGTTCTCTGAAAGAGGAGACAATGCTGTTAATTGTTGAGCCCTCTCAGTGGCCCCACACATCTTTAAATTATTAGAAGTATATGTGAGGCTGTGTTTATGTACATCATATGCAGACCATAAGAGGGATTTAGATTCTCCAGAATCTGACACCCTCTTCTGGAGTGTCTGAAGACAGCTACAGTGTACTTATATCTAATACATACATAAATAAATATATAAATAAACATTTTTTAAAAAGGATAAGAAAGAAAGAAAGACCAGGCAGGCCTGCCATCCTTATCACTGTCTGTATGTCTGTCTGTCTGATCCCCTGGAACTGGAGATGGGCCACCATATAGTTGCTGGTAGTTGATCCCAGGTACTCTGGAAGAGGAGACAATGCTGTTAATTGTTGAGCCCTTTCAGTGGTGCCACCCATCTTTAAATATTTAGAGGTATATGTGAGGCTGTGTTTATGTACATCATATGCAGACCATAAGAGGGATTTAGATTCTCCAGAATCTGACACCCACTTCTGGAGTGTCTGAAGACAGCTACAGTGTACTTATATCTAATAAATAAACAGATAAATAAATAAATAAACATTTTTTAAAAAGTATAAGAAAGAAAGAAAGACCAGGCAGGCCTGCCATCCATATCTCTGTCTGTCTGTCTGTCTGTCTATCTGATCCCCGGGAACTGGAGATGGGCCACCATATAGTGCTGGTAGTTGATCAAAGGTTCTCTGGAAGAGGAGACAATTCGGTTAATTGTTGAGCCCTTTCAGTGGCCCCACACTTCTTTAAATATTTAGAAGTTTATGTGAGGCTGTGTTTATGTACATCATATTCAGATTATAAGAGGATTTAGATTCTCCAGAATCTGACACCCTCTACTGGAGTGACTGAAGACAGCTACAGTGTACTTATATATAATAAATAAATAAATAAATAAATAAATAAATAAATAAATAAATAAACATTTTTTTAAAAAGGATAAGAAAGAAAGAAAGACCAGGCAGGCCTGCCATCCTTATCACTGTCTGTATGTCTGTTTGTCTGATCCCCTGGAACTGGAGATGGGCCACCATATAGTTGTTGGTAGTTGATCCCAGGTACTCTGGAAGAGGAGACAATGCTGTTAATTGTTGAGCCCTTTCAGTGGCGCCACCCATCTTTAAATATTTAGAGGTATATGTGAGGCTGTGTTTATGTATATCATATGCAGACCATAAGAGGGATTTAGATTCTCCAGAATCTGACACCCTCTTCTGGAGTGTCTGAAGACAGCTACAGTGTACTTATATCTAATTAATAAATAGATAAATAAATAAATAAATAAATAAATAAACATTTTTTAAAAAGTATAAGAAAGAAAGAAAGACCAGGCAGGCCTGCCATCCATATCTCTGTCTGTCTGTCTGTCTGTCTATCTGATCCCCGGGAACTGGATACGGGCCACCATATAGTGCTGGTAGTTGATCCAAGGTTCTCTGGAAGAGGAGACAATTCGGTTAATTGTTGAGCCCTTTCAGTGGCCCCACACTTCTTTAAATATTTAGAAGTTTATGTGAGGCTGTGTTTATGTACATCATATTCAGATTATAAGAGGATTTAGATTCTCCAGAATCTGACACCCTCTACTGGAGTGACTGAAGACAGCTACAGTGTACTTATATATAATAAATAAATAAATAAATAAATAAATAAATAAATAAATAAATAAACATTTTTTAAAAAGGATAAGAAAGACAGAAAGACCAGGCAGGCCTGCCATCCTTATCACTGTCTCTATGTCTGTCTGTCTGATCCCCTGGAACTGGAGATGGGCCACCATAAGGTGCTGGTAGTTTATCCCAGGTTCTCTGAAAGAGGAAACAATGCTGTTAATTTTTGAGCCCTCTCAGTGGCCCCACACATCTTTAAATTTTTAGAAGTATATGTGAGGCTGTGTTTATGTACATCATATGCAGACCATAAGAGGGATTTAGATTCTCCAGAATCTGACAAACTCTTCTGGAGTGTCTGAAGACAGATACAGTGTACTTATATCTAATAAATACATAAATAAATATATAAATAAACATTTTTTTAAAAAGGATAAGAAAGAAAGAAAGACCAGGCAGGCCTGCCATCCATATCTCTGTCTGTCGGTCTGTCTGTCTATCTGATCCCCGGGAACTGGAGATGGGCCACCATATAGTGCTGGTAGTTGATCCAAGGTTCTCTGGAAGAGGAGACAATTCGGTTAATTGTTTAGCCCTTCCAGTGGCCCCACACTTCTTTAAATATTTAGAAGTTTATGTGAGGCTGTGTTTATGTACATCATATTCAGATTATAAGAGGATTTAGATTCTCCAGAATCTGACACCCTCTACTGGAGTGACTGAAGACAGCTACAGTGTACTTATGTATAATAAATAAATAAATAAATAAATAAATAAATAAATAAATAAATAAACGTTTTTTAAAAAGGATAAGAAAGAAAGTAAGACCAGGCAGGCCTGCCATCCTTATCTCTGTCTCTCTGTCTGTCTGTCTGTCTGTCTGATCCACTGGAACTGGAGATGGGCCACCATAAGGTGCTGGTAGTTGATCCCAGGTTCTCTGGAAGAGGAGACAATGCTGTTAAATGTTGAGCCCTATCAGTGGCCCTACCCATCTTTAAATATTTAGAAGTATATGTGAGGCTGTGTTTATGTACATCATATGCAGACCATAAGAGGGATTTAGATTCTCCAGAATCTGACACCCTCTTCTGGAGTGTCTGAAGACAGCTACAGTGTACTTATATCTAATAAATAAATAAATAAATAAATAAATAAATAAATAAATAAACATTTTTTAAAAAGTATAAGAAATAAAGAAAGACCCGGCAGGCCTGCCATCCTTATCTCTTTCTCTCTGTCTGTCTGTCTGTCTGATCCCCTGGACCTGGAGATGGGCCACCATAAGGTGCTGGTAGTTTATCCCAGGTTCTCTGAAAGAGGAGAAAATGCTGTTAATTGTTGAGCCCTCTCAGTGGCCCCACACATCTTTAAATTATTAGAAGTATATGTGAGGCTGTGTTTATGTACATCATATGCAGACCATAAGAGGGATTTAGATTCTCCAGAATCTGACACCCTCTTCTGGAGTGTCTGAAGACAGCTACAGTGTACTTATATCTAATAAATAAATAGATAAATAAATAAATAAATAAATAAATATTTTTTAAAAAGTATAAGAAAGAAAGAAAGACCAGGCAGGCCTGCCATCCATATCTCTGTCTGTCTGTCTGTCTGTCTATCTGATCCCCAGGAACTGGAGATGGGCCACCATATAGTGCTGTAGTTGATCCAAGGTTCTCTGGAAGAGGAGACAATTCGGTTAATTGTTTAGCCCTTTCAGTGGCCCCACACTTCTTTAAATATTTAGAAGTTTATGTGAGGCTGTGTTTATGTACATCATATTCAGATTATAAGAGGATTTAGATTCTCCAGAATCTGACACCCTCTACTGGAGTGACTGAAGACAGCTACAGTGTACTTATGTATAATAAATAAATAAATAAATAAATAAATAAATAAATAAATAAATAAACATTTTTTAAAAAGGATAAGAAAGAAAGTAAGACCAGGCAGGCCTGCCATCCTTATCTCTGTCTGTCTGTCTGTCTGTCTGATCCCCTGGAACTGGAGTTGGGCTACCATAAAGTTCCTGGTAGTTGATCCCAGGTTCTCTGGAAGAGGAGATTATGCTGTTAATTGTTGAGCCCTATCAGGGGCCCTACCCATCTTTAAATATTTAGAAGTATATGTGAGGCTGTGTTTATGTACATCATATGCAGACCATAAGAGGGATTTAGATTCTCCAGAATCTGACACCCTCTTCTGGAGTGTCTGAAGACAGCTACAGTGTACTTATATCTAATAAATACATAAATAAATAAATAAATAAATAAATAAATAAATAAATAAACATTTTTTAAAAAGTATAAGAAATAAAGAAAGACCAGGCAGGCCTGCCATCCTTATCTCTGTCTCTCTGTCTGTCTGTCTGTCTGATCCCCTGGAACTGGAGATGGGCCACCATAAGGTGCTGGTAGTTTATCCCAGGTTCTCTGAAAGAGGAGACAATGCTGTTAATTGTTGAGCCCTCTCAGTGGCCCCACACATCTTTAAATTTTTAGAAGTATATGTGAGGCTGTGTTTATGTACATCATATGCAGACCATAAGAGGGATTTAGATTCTCCAGAATCTGACAAACTCTTCTGGAGTGTCTGAAGACAGATACAGTGTACTTATATCTAATAAATACATAAATAAATATATAAATAAACATTTTTTAAAAAAGGATAAGAAAGAAAGAAAGACCAGGCAGGCCTGCGATCCTTATCACTGTCTGTATGTCTGTCTGTCTGATCCCCTGGAACTGGAGATGGGCCACCATATAGTTGCTGGTAGTTGATCCCAGGTACTCTGGAAGAGGAGACAATGCTGTTAATTGTTGAGCCCTTTCAGTGGCGCCATCCATCTTTAAATATTTAGAGGTATATGTGAGGCTGTGTTTATGTACATCATATGCAGACCATAAGAGGGATTTAGATTCTCCAGAATCTGACACCCTCTTCTGGAGTGTCTGAAGACAGGTAGAGTGTACTTATATCTAAAAAATAAATAGATAAATAAATAAATAAATAAATAAACATTTTTTAAAAAGTATAAGAAAGAAAGAAAGACCAGGCAGGCCTGCCATCCATATCTCTGTCTGTCTGTCTGTCTGTCTATCTGATCCCCGGGAACTGGAGATGGGCCACCATATAGTGCTGGTAGTTGATCCAAGGTTCTCTCGAAGAGGAGACAATTCGGTTAATTGTTTAGCCCTTCCAGTGGCCCCACACTTCTTTAAATATTTAGAAGTTTATGTGAGGCTGTGTTTATGTACATCATATTCAGATTATAAGAGGATTTAGATTCTCCAGAATCTGACACCCTCTACTGGAGTGACTGAAGACAGCTACAGTGTACTTATGTATAATAAATAAATAAATAAATAAATAAATAAATAAATAAATAAACATTTTTTAAAAAGGATAAGAAAGAAAGTAAGACCAGGCAGGCCTGCCATCCTTATCTCTGTCTCTCTGTCTGTCTGTCTGTCTGTTTTATCCACTGGAACTGGAGATGGGCCACCATAAGGTGCTGGTAGTTGATCCCAGGTTCTCTGGAAGAGGAGACAATGCTGTTAATTGTTGAGCCCTATCAGTGGCCCTAGCCATCTTTAAATATTTAGAAGTATATGTGAGGCTGTGTTTATGTACATCATATGCAGACCATAAGAGGGATTTAGATTCTCCAGAATCTGACACCCTCTTCTGGAGTGTCTGAAACAGCTACAGTGTACTTATATCTAAAAAATAAATAGATAAATAAATAAATAAATAAATAAATAAACATTTTTTAAAAAGTATAAGAAGGAAAGAAAGACCAGGCAGGCCTGCCATCCATATCTCTGTCTGTCTGTCTGTCTGTCTATCTGATCCCCGGGAACTGGAGATGGGCCACCATATACTGCTGGTAGTTGATCCAAGGTTCTCTGGAAGAGGAGACAATTCGGTTAATTGTTTAGCCCTTCCAGTGGCCCCACACTTCTTTAAATATTTAGAAGTTTATGTGAGGCTGTGTTTATGTACATCATATTCAGATTATAAGAGGATTTAGATTCTCCAGAATCTGACACCCTCTACTGGAGTGACTGAAGACAGCTACAGTGTACTTATGTATAATAAATAAATAAATAAATAAATAAATAAACATTTTTTAAAAAGTATAAGAAAGAAAGTAAGACCAGGCAGGCCTGCCATCCTTATCTCTGTCTCTCTGTCTGTCTGTCTTTCTGTCTGTCTGATCCACTGGAACTGGAGATGGGCCACCATAAGGTGCTGGTAGTTGATCCCAGGTTCTCTGGAAGAGGAGACAATGCTGTTAATTGTTGAGCCCTATCAGTGGCCCTACCCATCTTTAAATATTTAGAAGTATATGTGAGGCTGTGTTTATGTACATCATATGCAGACCATAAGAGGGATTTAGATTCTCCAGAATCTGACACCCTCTTCAGGAGTGTCTGAAGACAGCTACAGTGTACTTATATCTAATAAATACATAAATAAATAAATAAATAAATAAATAAATAAATAAATAAACATTTTTTTAAAAGTATAAGAAATAAAGAAAGACCAGGCAGGCCTGCCATCCTTATCTCTGTCTCTCTGTCTGTCTGTCTGTCTGATCCCCTGGAACTGGAGATGGGCCACCATAAGGTGCTGGTAGTTTATCCCAGGTTCTCTGAAAGAGGAGACAATGCTGTTAATTGTTGAGCCCTCTCAGTGGCCCCACACATCTTTAAATTTTTAGAAGTATATGTGAGGCTGTGTTTATGTACATCATATGCAGACCATAAGAGGGATTTAGATTCTCCAGAATCTGACACCCTCTTCTGGAGTGTCTGAAGACAGCTACAGTGTACTTATATCTAATAAATACATAAATAAATATATAAATAAACATTTTTTAAAAAGGATAAGAAAGAAAGAAAGACCAGGCAGGCCTGCCATCCTTATCACTGTCTGTATGTCTGTCTGTCTGATCCCCTGGAACTGGAGATGGGCCACCATATAGTTGCTGGTAGTTGATCCCAGGTACTCTGGAAGAGGAGACAATGCTGTTAATTGTTGAGCCCTTTCAGTGGCGCCACCCATCTTTAAATATTTAGAGGTATATGTGAGGCTGTGTTTATGTACATCATATGCAGACCATAAGAGGGATTTAGATTCTCCAGAATCTGACACCCACTTCTGGAGTGTCTGAAGACAGCTACAGTGTACTTATATCTAATAAATAAACAGATAAATAAATAAATAAACATTTTTTAAAAAGTATAAGAAAGAAAGAAAGACCAGGCAGGCCTGCCATCCATATCTCTGTCTGTCTGTCTGTCTGTCTATCTGATCCCCGGGAACTGGAGATGGGCCACCATATAGTGCTGGTAGTTGATCCAAGGTTCTCTGGAAGAGGAGACAATTCGGTTAATTGTTGAGCCCTTTCAGTGGCCCCACACTTCTTTAAATATTTAGAAGTTTATGTGAGGCTGTGTTTATGTACATCATATTCAGATTATAAGAGGATTTAGATTCTCCAGAATCTGACACCCTCTACTGGAGTGACTGAAGACAGCTACAGTGTACTTATATATAATAAATAAATAAATAAATAAATAAATAAATAAACATTTTTTTTAAAAGGATAAGAAAGAAAGAAAGACCAGGCAGGCCTGCCATCCTTATCACTGTCTGTATGTCTGTTTGTCTGATCCCCTGGAACTGGAGATGGGCCACCATATAGTTGTTGGTAGTTGATCCCAGGTACTCTGGAAGAGGAGACAATGCTGTTAATTGTTGAGCCCTTTCAGTGGCGCCACCCATCTTTAAATATTTAGAGGTATATGTGAGGCTGTGTTTATGTACATCATATGCAGACCATAAGAGGGATTTAGATTCTCCAGAATCTGACACCCTCTTCTGGAGTGTCTGAAGACAGCTACAGTGTACTTATATCTAATTAATAAATAGATAAATAAATAAATAAATAAATAAACATTTTTTAAAAAGTATAAGAAAGAAAGAAAGACCAGGCAGGCCTGCCATCCATATCTCTGTCTGTCTGTCTGTCTGTCTATCTGATCCCCGGGAACTGGAGACGGGCCACCATATAGTGCTGGTAGTTGATCCAAGGTTCTCTGGAGGAGGAGACAATTCGGTTAATTGTTGAGCCCTTTCAGTGGCCCCACACTTCTTTAAATATTTAGAAGTTTATGTGAGGCTGTGTTTATGTACATCATATTCAGATTATAAGAGGATTTAGATTCTCCAGAATCTGACACCCTCTACTGGAGTGACTGAAGACAGCTACAGTGTACTTATATATAATAAATAAATAAATAAATAAGTAAATAAATAAATAAATAAATAAACATTTTTTAAAAAGGATAAGAAAGACAGAAAGACCAGGCAGGCCTGCCATCCTTATCACTGTCTCTATGTCTGTCTGACTGATCCCCTGGAACTGGAGATGGGCCACCATAAGGTGCTGGTAGTTTATCCCAGGTTCTCTGAAAGAGGAGACAATGCTGTTAATTTTTGAGCCCTCTCAGTGGCCCCACACATCTTTAAATTTTTAGAAGTATATGTGAGGCTGTGTTTATGTACATCATATGCAGACCATAAGAGGGATTTAGATTCTCCAGAATCTGACACCCTCTTCTGGAGTGTCTGAAGACAGCTACAGTGTACTTATATCTAATAAATACATAAATAAATATATAAATAAACATTTTTTTAAAAAGGATAAGAAAGAAAGAAAGACCAGGCAGGCCTGCCATCCTTATCACTGTCTGTATGTCTGTCTGTCTGATCCCCTGGAACTGGAGATGGGCCACCATATAGTTGCTGGTAGTTGATCCCAGGTACTCTGCAAGAGGAGACAATGCTGTTAATTATTGAGCCCTTTCAGTGGCGCCATCCATCTTTAAATATTTAGAGGTATATGTGAGGCTGTGTTTATGTACATCATATGCAGACCATAAGAGGGATTTAGATTCTCCAGAATCTGACACCCTCTTCTGGAGTGTCTGAAGACAGCTAGAGTGTACTTATATCTAAAAAATAAATAGATAAATAAATAAATAAATAAATAAACATTTTTTAAAAAGTATAAGAAAGAAAGAAAGACCAGGCAGGCCTGCCATCCATATCTCTGTCTGTCGGTCTGTCTGTCTATCTGATCCCCGGGAACTGGAGATGGGCCACCATATAGTGCTGGTAGTTGATCCAAGGTTCTCTGGAAGAGGAGACAATTCGGTTAATTGTTTAGCCCTTCCAGTGGCCCCACACTTCTTTAAATATTTAGAAGTTTATGTGAGGCTGTGTTTATGTACATCATATTCAGATTATAAGAGGATTTAGATTCTCCAGAATCTGACACCCTCTACTGGAGTGACTGAAGACAGCTACAGTGTACTTATGTATAATAAATAAATAAATAAATAAATAAATAAATAAACATTTTTTAAAAAGGATAAGAAAGAAAGTAAGACCAGGCAGGCCTGCCATCCTTATCTCTGTCTCTCTGTCTGTCTGTCTGTCTGTCTGATCCACTGGAACTGGAGATGGGCCACCATAAGGTGCTGGTAGTTGATCCCAGGTTCTCTGGAAGAGGAGACAATGCTGTTAAATGTTGAGCCCTATCAGTGGCCCTACCCATCTTTAAATATTTAGAAGTATATGTGAGGCTGTGTTTATGTACATCATATGCAGACCATAAGAGGGATTTAGATTCTCCAGAATCTGACACCCTCTTCTGGAGTGTCTGAAGACAGCTACAGTGTACTTATATCTAATAAATAAATAAATAAATAAATAAATAAATAAACATTTTTTAAAAAGTATAAGAAATAAAGAAAGACCCGGCAGGCCTGCCATCCTTATCTCTGTCTCTCTGTCTGTCTGTCTGTCTGATCCCCTGGACCTGGAGATGGGCCACCATAAGGTGCTGGTAGTTTATCCCAGGTTCTCTGAAAGAGGAGACAATGCTGTTAATTGTTGAGCCCTCTCAGTGGCCCCACACATCTTTAAATTATTAGAAGTATATGTGAGGCTGTGTTTATGTACATCATATGCAGACCATAAGAGGGATTTAGATTCTCCAGAATCTGACACCCTCTTCTGGAGTGTCTGAAGACAGCTACAGTGTACTTATATCTAATAAATACATAAATAAATATATAAATAAACATTTTTTTAAAAAGGATAAGAAAGAAAGAAAGACCAGGCAGGCCTGCCATCCTTATCACTGTCTGTATGTCTGTCTGTCTGATCCCCTGGAACTGGAGATGGGCCACCATATAGTTGCTGGTAGTTGATCCCAGGTACTCTGGAAGAGGAGACAATGCTGTTAATTGTTGAGCCCTTTCAGTGGCGCCACCCATCTTTAAATATTTAGAGGTATATGTGAGGCTGTGTTTATGTACATCATATGCAGACCATAAGAGGGATTTAGATTCTCCAGAATCTGACACCCACTTCTGGAGTGTCTGAAGACAGCTACAGTGTACTTATATCTAATAAATAAACAGATAAATAAATAAATAAACATTTTTTAAAAAGTATAAGAAAGAAAGAAAGACCAGGCAGGCCTGCCATCCATATCTCTGTCTGTCTGTCTGTCTGTCTATCTGATCCCCGGGAACTGGAGACGGGCCACCATATAGTGCTGGTAGTTGATCCAAGGTTCTCTGGAAGAGGAGACCATTCGGTTAATTGTTGAGCCCTTTCAGTGGCCCCACACTTCTTTAAATATTTAGAAGTTTATGTGAGGCTGTGTTTATGTACATCATATTCAGATTATAAGAGGATTTAGATTCTCCAGAATCTGACACCCTCTACTGGAGTGACTGAAGACAGCTACAGTGTACTTATATATAATAAATAAATAAATAAATAAATAAATAAATAAATAAATAAATAAATAAACATTTTTTAAAAAGAATAAGAAAGACAGAAAGACCAGGCAGGCCTGCCATCCTTATCACTGTCTGTACGTCTGTCTTTCTGATCCCCTGGAACTGGAGATGGGCCACCATATAGTTGCTGGTAGTTGATCCCAGGTACTTTGCAAGAGGAGACAATGCTGTTAATTGTTGAGCCCTTTCAGTGGCGCCACCCATCTTTAAATATTTAGAGGTATATGTGAGGCTGTGTTTATGTACATCATATGCAGACCATAAGAGGGATTTAGATTCTCCAGAATCTGACACCCTCTTCTGGAGTGTCTGAAGAAAGCTACAGTGTACTTATATCTAATAAATACATAAATAAATATATAAATAAACATTATTTTAAAAAGGATAAGAAAGAAAGAAAGACCAGGCAGGCCTGCCATCCATATCTCTGTCTGTCTGTCTGTCTGTCTATCTGATCCCCGGGAACTGGAGATGGGCCACCATATAGTGCTGGTAGTTGAACCAAGGTTCTCTGGAAGAGGAGACCATTCGGTTAATTGTTGAGCCCTTTCAGTGGCCCCACACTTCTTTAAATATTTAGAAGTTTATGTGAGGCTGTGTTTATGTACATCATATTCAGATTATAAGAGGATTTAGATTCTCCAGAATCTGACACCCTCTACTGGAGTGACTGAAGACAGCTACAGTGTACTTATATATAATAAATAAATAAATAAATAAATAAATAAATAAATAAATAAACATTTTTTAAAAAGAATAAGAAAGACAGAAAGACCAGGCAGGCCTGCCATCCTTATCACTGTCTGTATGTCTGTCTGTCTGATCCCCTGGAACTGGAGATGGGCCACCATATAGTTGCTGGTAGTTGATCCCAGGTACTCTGCAAGAGGAGACAATGCTGTTAATTGTTGAGCCCTTTCAGTGGCGCCACCCATCTTTAAATATTTAGAGGTATATGTGAGGCTGTGTTTATGTACATCATATGCAGACCATAAGAGGGATTTAGATTCTCCAGAATCTGACACCCTCTTCTGGAGTGTCTGAAGACAGCTACAGTGTACTTATATCTAATAAATACATAAATAAATATATAAATAAACATTATTTTAAAAAGGATAAGAAAGAAAGAAAGACCAGGCAGGCCTGCCATCCATATCTCTGTCTGTCTGTCTGTCTGTCTGTCTGTCTGTCTGTCTATCTGATCCCCGGGAACTGGAGATGGGCCACCATATAGTGCTGGTAGTTGATCCAAGGTTCTCTGGAAGAGGAGACCATTCGGTTAATTGTTGAGCCCTTTCAGTGGCCCCACACTTCTTTAAATATTTAGAAGTTTATGTGAGGCTGTGTTTATGTACATCATATTCAGATTATAAGAGGATTTAGATTCTCCAGAATCTGACACCCTCTACTGGAGTGACTGAAGACAGCTACAGTGTACTTATATATAATAAATAAATAAATAAATAAATAAATAAATAAATAAATAAATAAATAAACATTTTTTAAAAAGAATAAGAAAGACAGAAAGACCAGGCAGGCCTGCCATCCTTAACACTGTCTGTATGTCTGTCTGTCTGATCCCCTGGAACTGGAGATGGGCCACCATATAGTTGCTGGTAGTTGATCCCAGGTACTCTGCAAGAGGAGACAATGCTGTTAATTGTTGAGCCCTTTCAGTGGCGCCACCCATCTTTAAATATTTAGAGGTATATGTGAGGCTGTGTTTATGTACATCATATGCAGACCATAAGAGGGATTTAGATTCTCCAGAATCTGACACCCTCTTCTGGAGTGTCTGAAGAAAGCTACAGTGTACTTATATCTAATAAATACATAAATAAATATATAAATAAACATTATTTTAAAAAGGATAAGAAAGAAAGAAAGACCAGGCAGGCCTGCCATCCATATCTCTGTCTGTCTGTCTGTCTGTCTATCTGATCCCCGGGAACTGGAGATGGGCCACCATATAGTGCTGGTAGTTGATCCAAGGTTCTCTGGAAGAGGAGTCCATTCGGTTAATTGTTGTGCCCTTTCAGTGGCCCCACACTTCTTTAAATATTTAGAAGTTTATGTGAGGCTGTGTTTATGTACATCATATTCAGATTATAAGAGGATTTAGATTCTCCAGAATCTGACACCCTCTACTGGAGTGACTGAAGACAGCTACAGTGTACTTATATATAGTAAATAAATAAATAAATAAATAAATAAATAAATAAACATTTTTTAAAAAGAATAAGAAAGACAGAAAGACCAGGCAGGCCTGCCATCCTTATCACTGTCTGTATGTCTGTCTGTCTGATCCCCTGGAACTGGTGATGGGCCACCATATAGTTGCTGGTAGTTGATCCCAGGTACTCTGCAAGAGGAGACAATGCTGTTAATTATTGAGCCCTTTCAGTGGCGCCACCCATCTTTAAATATTTAGAGGTATATGTGAGGCTGTGTTTATGTACATCATATGCAGACCATAAGAGGGATTTAGATTCTCCAGAATCAGACACCCTCTTCTGGAGTGTCTGAAGAAAGCTACAGTGTACTTATATCTAATAATAAATAAATAAATAAATAAATAAATAAATAAATAAATAAATGAATGAATAAATAAATAAACAAATATTTTTTTTGAAAAAAGGATAAGAAAGAAAGAAAGACCAGGCAGGCCTGCCATCCTTATCACTGTGTGTCTGTCTGTCTGTCTGATCCCCTGGAACTGGAGATGGGCCACCTTTTAGGTGCTGGTAGTTGATCCCTGGTTCTCTGGAAGTGGAGACAATGCTGTTAATTGTTGAGTCCTTTCAGTGGCCCCACCTATTTATAATTTTTAGAACTATATATGAGGCTGTGTTTATGTACATCATATTCAGACCATAAGAGGGATTTAGATTCTCTAAAATCTGACACCCTCTTCTGGAGTGTCTGAAGACGGCTACAGTGTACTTATATCTAATAAATAAATAAATAAATAAATAAATAAATAAATAAATAAACAGTTTTTAAAATGTATAAGAAATAAAGAAAGACCAGGAAGGCCTGCCATCCTCATCTCTGTCTCTCTGTCTGTCTGTCTGTCTGTCTGATCCACTGGAACTGGGGATGGGCCACCATAAGGTGCTGGTAGTTTATCCCAGGTTCTCTGAAAGAGGAGACAATGCTGTTAATTGTTGAGCCCTCTCAGTGGCCCCACACATCTTTAAATTTTTAGAAGTATATGCGAGGCTGTGTTTATGTACATCATATGCAGACCATAAGAGGGACTTAGATTCTCCAGAATCTGACACCCTCTTCTGGAGTGTCTGAAAGCAGCTACAGTGTACATATATTTAAAAAATACATAAATAAATATATAAATAAACATTTTTTAAAAAGTATAAGAAATAAAGAAAGACCAGGCAGGCCTGCCATCCTTATCTCTGTCTCTCTGTCTGTCTGTCTGTCTGTCTGATCCACTGGAACTGGAGATGGGCCACCATAAGGTGCTGGTAGTTTATCCCAGGTTCTCTGAAAGAGGAGACAATGCTGTTAATTGTTGAGCCCTCTCAGTGGCCCCACACATCTTTAAAATTTTAGAAGTATATGTGAGGCTGTGTTTATGTACATCATATGCAGACCATAAGAGGGATTTAGATTCTCCAGAATCTGACACCCTCTTCTGGAGTGTCTGAAGACAGCTACAGTGTACTTATATCTAATAAATACATAAATAAATATATAAATAAACATTTTTTTGAAAAGGATAAGAAAGAAAGAATGACCAGGCAGGCCTGCCATCCTTATCACTGTCTGTATGTCTGTCTGTCTGATCCCCTGGAACTGGAGATGGGCCACCTTATAGTTGCTGGTAGTTGATCCCAGGTACTCTGGAAGAGGAGACAATGCTGTTAATTGTTGAGCTTTTAGAGTGGCCCCACCCTTCTTTAAATTTTTAGAAGTATATGTGAGCCTGTGTTTATGTACATCATATGCAGACCATAAGAGTGATTTAGATTCTCCAGAATCTGACACCCTCTTCTGGAGTGTCTGAACAGCTACAGTGTACTTATGTCTAATAATAAGTAAATAAATAAATAAATAAATAAATAAATAAATAAATAAACATTTTTTTAAAAAAAGGATGAGAAAGAAAGAAAGACCAGGCAGGCCTGCCATCCTTATCACTGTCTGTCTGTCTGTCTGTCTGATCCCCTGGAACTGGAGATGGGCCACCTTTTAGGTGCTGGTAGTTGTTCCCAGGTTCTCTGGAAGAGGAGACAATGCTGTTAATTGTTGAGTCCTTTCAGTGGCCCCACCTATTTTTAATTTTTAGAAGTATATGTGAGGCTGTGTTTATGTACATCATATTCAGACCATAAGAGGGATTTAGATTCTCCAGAATCTGACACCCTCTTCTGGAGTGTCTGAAGACGGCTACAGTGTACTTATATCTAATAAATAAATAAATAAATAAATAAATAAATAAACATTTTTTAAAAAGTATAAGAAATAAAGAAAGACCAGGCAGACCTGCCATCCTTATCTCTGTCTCTCTGTCTGTCTGTCTGTCTGTCTGATCCACTGGAACTGGAGATGGGCCACCATAAGGTGCTGGTAGTTTATCCCAGGTTCTCTGAAAGAGGAGACAATGCTGTTAATTGTTGAGCCCTCTCAGTGGCCCCACACATCTTTAATTTTTTAGAAGTATATGTGAGGCTGTGTTTATGTACATCATATGCAGACCATAAGAGGGATTTAGATTCTCCAGAATCTGACACCCTCTTCTGGAGTGTCTGACGACAGCTACAGTGTACTTATATCTAATAAATACATAAATAAATATATAAATAAACATTTTTTTTAAAAGGATAAGAAAGAAAGAAAGACCAGGCAGGCCTGCCATCCTTATCACTGTCTGTATGTCTGTCTGTCTGATCCTCTGGAACTGGAGATGGGCCACCATATAGTTGCTGGTAGTTGATCCCAGGTACTCTGGAAGAGGAGACAATGCTGTTAATTGTTGAGCTTTTAGAGTGGCCCCACCCTTCTTTAAATTTTTAGAAGTATATGTGAGGCTGTGTTTATGTACATCATATGCAGTCCATAAGAGGGATTTAGATTCTCCAGAATATGACACCCTCTTCTGAAGTGTCTGAAGACAGCTACAATGTACTTATATCTAATAAATATATATATAAATAAATAAACATTTTTAAAATGTATAAGAAGAAAGAAAAACCAGGCAGGCCTGCAATCCTTGTCTGTCTGTCTGTATGTATGTATGTCTGATCCCCTGGAACTGGAGATGGGCCACAATATATTTGCTGGTAGTTGATCCCAGGTCCTCTGGAAGAGGAGACAATGCTGTTAATTTTTGAGCTTTTTCAGTGGCCCCAACCATCTTTAAATTTTTAGAAGTATATGTGAGGCTGTGTTTATGTACATCATATGCAGACTATAAGAGGGATATAGATTCTCCAGAATCTGACACCCTCTTCTGGAGAGTCTGAAGAGAGCTACAGTGTACTTATATCTAATAAATACATAAATAAATATATAAATAAACTTTTTTTAAAAAAGGATAAGAAAGAATGAAAGACCAGGCAGGCCTGCCATCCTTATCTCTGTCTGTCTGTCTGTCTGTCTGATCCCCTGCAACTTGAGATGGGCCACCACATAGTTGCTGGTAGTTGATCCCACGTTCTCTGGAAGAGGAGACAATGGTGTTAATTGTTGAGCCCTTTCAGTGGGCCCACCCATCTTTAAATTTTTAGAAGTATATATGAGGCTGTGTTTATGTACATCATATGCAGACCATAAGAGCGATTTAGATTCTCCAAAAGATGACACCCTCTTCTAGATTGTCTGAAGACAGCTACAGTGTACTTATATCTAATACATACATAGATAAATAAATAAATAATAAATAAATAAATAAACATTTTTTAAAAAGGATAAGAAATAAAGAAAGACCAGGCAGGCCTGCCATCCGTATCTCTGTCTCTCTGTCTGTATGTCTGTCTGATCCTCTGGAACTGGAGATGGGCCACCATAAGGTGCTGGTAGTTTATCCCAGGTTCTCTGAAAGAGGAGACAATGCTGTTAATTGTTGAGCCCTCTCAGTGGACCCACCCATCTTTAAATTTTTAGAAGTATATGCGAGGCTGTGTTTATGTACCGAATATGCAGACCATAAGAGGGATTTAGATTCTCCAGAATCTGACACTCACTTATGGAGTGTCTGAAGACAGCTACAGTGTACATATATCTAATAAATACATAAATAAATATATAAATAAACATGTTTTTAAAAAGGATAAGAAAGAAAGAAAGACCAGGCAGGCCTGCCATCCTTATCACTGTCTGTATGTCTGTCTGTCTGATCCCCTGGAACTGGAGATGAGCCACCATATAGTTGCTGGTAGTTGATCCCAGGTACTCTGGAAGAGGATACAATGCTGTTAATTGTTGAGCTTTTAGAGTGGTCCCACCCTTCTTCAAATTTTTAGAAATATATGTGAGGCTGTGTTTATGTACATCATATGCACACCATAAGAGGGATTTAGATTCTCCAGAATATGACACCCTCTTCTGGAGTGTCTGAAGACAGCTACAGTGTACTTATATCTAATAAATATATATATAAATAAATAAACATTTTTAAAATGTATAAGAAAGAAAGAAAAACCAGGCAGGCCTGCAATCCTTGTCTGTCTGTCTGTATGTATGTCTGTCTGATCGCCTGGAACTGGAGATGGGCCACAATATAGTTGCTGGTAGTTGATCCCAGGTCCTCTGGAAGAGGAGACAATGCTGTTAATTGTTGATCCCTTTCATTGGCCCCAACCATCTTTAAATTTTTAGAAGTATATGTGAGGCTGTGTTTATGTGCATCATATGCAGACCATAAGAGGGATATAGATTCTCCAGAATCTGACACCCTTTTCTGGAGAGTCTGAAGACAGCTACAGTGTACTTATATCTAATAAATAAATAAATAAATAAATTAATTAATTAATTAATAAACATTTTTTAAAAAAGATAAGAAAGAGAGATAAATCAGGCAGGCCTGCCATCCTTATCTCTGTCTGTCTGTCTGTCTGTCTCTCTGATGCCCTGCAACTTGAGATGGGCCACCACATAGTTGCTGGTAGTTGATCCCACGTTCTCTGGAAGAGGAGACAATGGTGTTAATTGTTGAGCCCTTTCAGTGGGCCCACCCATCTTTAAATTTTTAGAAGTATATGTGAGGCTGTGTTTATGTACATCATATGCAGACCATAAGAGGGATTTAGATTCTCCAGAAGATGACACCCTCTTCTAGAGTGTCTGAAGACAGCTACAGTGTACTTATATCTAATAAATACATAAATAAATAAATAAATAAATAAATAAATAAATAAATATATAAACATTTTTTAAAAAGTATAAGAAATAAAGAAAGACCAGGCAGGCCTGCCATCCATACCTCTGTCTGTCTGTCTGTCTGTCTGATCCCCTGCAACTTGAGATGGGCCACCACATAGTTGCTGGTAGTTGATCCCACGTTTTCTGGAAGAGGAGACAATGGTGTTAATTGTTGAGCCCTTTCAGTGGGCCCACCCATCTTTAAATTTTTAGAAGTATATATGAGGCTGTGTTTATGTACATCATATGCAGACCATAAGAGCGATTTAGATTCTCCAAAAGATGACACCCTCTTCTAGATTGTCTGAAGACAGCTACAGTGTACTTATATCTAATAAATAAATAAATAAATAAATAAATAAATAAATAAATAAACATTATTTTAAAAGTATAAGAAAGAAAGAAAGACCACACAGGCCTCCATCTTTACCTCTGTCAGTCTGTCTGTCTGTCTGTCTGAACCCTTGGAACTGGAGATGGGCCACCATATAGTTGCTGTTAGTTGATCCCAGGTTCTCTGGAAGAAGAGACAATGCTGTTAATTGTTGAGCCCTTTCAGTGGCTCCACCTATCTTTAAATTTTTAGAAGTATATGTTAGGCTGTGTTTACGTATATCATATGTAGACCATAAGAGGGATTTTGATTCTCCAGAATCTGACACCCTCTTCTGGAGTGTCTGAAGACAACTACAGTGTACTTATATCTAATAAATACATAAATAAATAAATAAATAAATAAATAAATAAATAAATAAACATTATTTTAAAAGGATAAGAAAGAAAGAAAAACCAGGCATGCCTGCCCTCCTTATCTCTGTCTGTCTGTCTGTCTGTCTGAACCCCTGGAACTGGAGATGGGCCACCTTTTAGGTGCTGGTAGTTGATCCCAGGTTCTCTGGAAGAGGAGACAATGCTGTTAATTGTTGAGTCCTTTCAGTGGCCCCACCTATTTATAATTTTTAGAAGTATATGTGAGGCTGTGTTTATGTACATCATATTCAGACCATAAGAGGGATTTAGATTCTCTAGAATCTGACACCCTCTTCTGGAGTGTCTGAAGACAGCTACAGTGTACTTATATCTAATACATACATAGATAAATAAATAAATAATAAATAAATAAATAAACATTTTTAAAAAAGTATAAGAAATAAAGAAAGACCAGGCAGGCCTGCCATCCATATCTCTGTCTCTCTGTCTGTATGTCTGTCTGATCCTCTGGAACTGGAGATGGGCCACCATAAGGTGCTGGTAGTTTATCCCAGGTTCTCTGAAAGAGGAGACAATGCTGTTAATTGTTGAGCCCTCTCAGTGGACCCAACCATCTTTAAATTTTTAGAAGTATATGCGAGGCTGTGTTTATGTACCGAATATGCAGACCATAAGAGGGATTTAGATTCTCCAGAATCTGACACTCACTTATGGAGTGTCTGAAGACAGCTACAGTGTACATATATCTAATAAATACATAAATAAATATATAAATAAACATGTTTTTAAAAAGGATAAGAAAGAAAGAAAGACCAGGCAGGCCTGCCATCCTTATCACTCTCTGTATGTCTGTCTGTCTGATCCCCTGGAACTGGAGATGGGCCACCATATAGTTGCTGGTAGTTGATCCCAGGTACTCTGGAAGAGGAGACAATGCTGTTAATTGTTGAGCTTTTAGAGTGGCCCCACACTTCTTTAAATTTTTAGAAGTATATGTGAGGCTGTGTTTTTATACATCATATGCAGACCATAAGAGGGATTTAGATTCTCCAGAATCTGACACCCTCTTCTGGAGTGTCTGAAAGCAGCTACAGTGTACATATATCTAATAAATACATAAATAAATATATAAATAAACATTTTTTTAAAAAGGATAAGAAAGAAAGAAAGACCAGGCAGGCCTGCCATCCTTATCACTGTCTGTATGTCTGTCTGTCTGATCCCCTGGAACTGGAGATGAGCCACCATATAGTTGCTGGTAGTTGATCCCAGGTACTCTGGAAGAGGATACAATGCTGTTAATTGTTGAGCTTTTAGAGTGGTCCCACCCTTCTTCAAATTTTTAGAAATATATGTGAGGCTGTGTTTATGTACATCATATGCAGACCATAAGAGGGATTTAGATTCTCCAGAATATGACACCCTCTTCTGGAGTGTCTGAAGACAGCTACAGTGTACTTATATCTAATAAATATATATATAAATAAATAAACATTTTTAAAATGTATAAGAAAGAAAGAAAAACCAGGCATGCCTGCAATCCTTGTCTGTCTGTCTGTATGTATGTCTGTCTGATCGCCTGGAACTGGAGATGGGCCACAATATAGTTGCTGGTAGTTGATCCCAGGTCCTCTGGAAGAGGAGACAATGCTGTTAATTGTTGATCCCTTTCATTGGCCCCAACCATCTTTAAATTTTTAGAAGTATATGTGAGGCTGTGTTTATGTACATCATATGCAGACCATAAGAGGGATATAGATTCTCCAGAATCTGACACCCTTTTCTGGAGAGTCTGAAGACAGCTACAGTGTACTTATATCTAATAAATAAATAAATAAATAAATAAATTAATTAATTAATTAATAAACATTTTTTTAAAAAGATAAGAAAGAGAGATAAATCAGGCAGGCCTGCCATCCTTATCTCTGTCTGTCTGTCTGTCTCTCTGATGCACTGCAACTTGAGATGGGCCACCACATAGTTGCTGGTAGTTGATCCCACGTTCTCTGGAAGAGGAGACAATGGTGTTAATTGTTGAGCCCTTTCAGTGGGCCCACCCATCTTTAAATTTTTAGAAGTATATGTGAGGCTGTGTTTATGTACATCATATGCAGACCATAAGAGGGATTTAGATTCTCCAGAAGATGACACCCTCTTCTAGAGTGTCTGAAGACAGCTACAGTGTACTTATATCTAATAAATACATAAATAAATAAATAAATAAATAAATAAATAAACATTTTTTTAATAGTATAAGAAAGAAAGAAAGACCAGGCAGGCCTCCATCCTTACCTCTGTCAGTCTGTCTGTCTGTCTGTCTGATTCCTTGGAACTGGAGATGGGCCACCATATTGTTGCTGTTAGTTGATCCCAGGTTCTCTGGAAGAAGAGACAATGCTGTTAATTGTTGAGCCCTTTCAGTGGCTCCACCTATCTTTAAATTTTTAGAAGTATATGTTAGGCTGTGTTTATGTACATCATATGCATACCATAAGAGGGATTTAGATTCTCCAGAATCTGACACCCTCTTCTGGAGTGTCTAAAGACAACTACAATGTACTTATATCTAATAAATACATAAATAAATAAATAAATAAATAAACATTATTTTAAAAGGATAAGAAAGAAAGAAAAAACAGGCAGACCTGCCCTTTTTATCTCTATCTGTCTATCTGTCTGATCCCCTGGAATTGGAGATGGGCTACCATATAGTTGCTGGTAGTTGATCCCAGGTTCTCTGGAAGAAGAGACAATGCTGTTAATTGTTGAGCCCTTTCAGTGGGCCCACCCATCTTAAATTTTTAGAAGTGTATGTGAATCTGTGTTTATGTCCATCATATGCAGACCATAAGAGGGATTTATATTCTCCAGAATCTGACACCCTCTTCTGGAGTGTCTGAAGACAGCTACGGTGTACTTATATCTAATAAATACATAAATAAATAAATAAACATTTTTAAAAAGGATAAGAAAGAAAGAAAAGCCAGGGAGGCCTGCCACCCTTGTCTGTCTGTCTCTTTGTCTGCCAGATCCCCTGGAACGGGAGATGGGCCACCATATAGTTGCTCGTAGTTGATCCCAGGTTCTCTGGAAGAGGAGTCAGTGCTGTTAATTGTTGAGCCTTTTCAGTGGCCCCACCCATCTTTAAATTTTTAGAAGTATATGTGAGGCTGTGTTTATGTACATCATATGCAGACCATAAGAGGGATTTAGATTCTCCAGAATCTGACACCCTCCTCTGGAGTGTCTGAAAGCAGCTACAGTGTACTTATATCTAATAAATACATACTTAAATTAATAAACATTTTTTAAAAGGATAAGAAAGAAGGAAAGACAAGGTAGGCCTGCCATTCTTAACTCTATCTGTCTGTATGTCTGTCTGTCTGTCTGAACCCCTGTAACTGGAGATGGGCCACCATATAGTTGCTGGTACTTGATCCCAGGTTCTCTATAAGAGGAGACAATGCTGTTAATTGTTGATCCCTTTCATTGGACCAACATATCTTTAAATTTTTAGATGTAAATGTGAGGCTGTGTGTATGTACATCATATGCAGACCATAAGAGGGATATAGATTCTCCAGAATCTGACACCCTCTTCTGGAGTGTCTGAAGACAGCTACAGTGTAAGTATATCTAATAAATACATAAATAAATAAATGAATAAATAAATAAACAAACATTTTTTAAAAGGGATAAGAAAGAAAGAAAAACCAGGCAGGCCTGCCATTCTTGTCTGTCTTTCTCTCTGTCTGTCTGTCTTGCCTAGCCCCTTGAGTAGCCTAGCCTAGTCCCTTGCCTTGACTAGCCCAGCCCCTTGCCTAGCCTAGCCTAGCCCAGCCCTGCCTTGCCTAGCCCTGCCTATCCCTGTCTTTAACCAGGCTGGCCTCGAACTCAGAAACTGACTGCCTCTGCCTCCAGAGTGCTCTCATTAAGAGCTGGAGCCACCACTGACTGTTGGGTTTTCTAAGTCTTACATAGGTATGGTCTGTTTCTCAGCTCTGAAACCCTAATTAACACATGTAGTCTGTCCTAGGTCAGCCATAGCTACAGACTGAGGCCTTTGCTAAAACAAAACAAAAGAAAACAAAAAATAGAAATAATAAAATAAATAAATTAAGCAACCACATGATATCTTTTCTTTCTTTCAATGATACTCAGAGCTTGAAGCAGTTCACCCATGAGACCTCAGCTCCGGACATTGAGGCTCTTTCCCTAACAAGTATTATGGCTGAACCTGAGGGGTTCTACTGCTGATTTGTGTCCCCCACTTTAAAAAAATAGTTGTTTTCAAAGGCTGCAGGTTCTTAGCCCTGTTCCTTGTTACAGTTGAGTCACAGCCCTGAAAGTTCAGTGTTAGTTAAAGGCACTGAGAAGGGCTTCCTATAGACATCAAAGACCAAGTCTTTGTTTTTAAAAAGTTAATATGGATTCCCCCACCCCCTGGCATCCTTAGAATTCCTAGAAAGGAAGGCAGGGACCTGGGCAGAAGGGTGCAAGGCTACTGGTGTTTGTAAGTGGTAACAGAAAGCTTTCTCTTGTTGGTACCCTACCCCAAGTTACACTGTCACTTCTTTTTCCTAGTTGTTGTTTTGTCGGTTTGTATTCTCAACATAGACCCTTTTCCTTCCTAACCTTGGCTGTCCTGAACCTTACTGTCCTTGAACTCAGTGATTTGCCTGTCTTGCTGGGATGAAACTGTGAGCTACCATCCAGAAGGAAGCATCCTGCTGAGGTTAGATTGGGGTCTCTTCCATTTTCCTCTATGAACATGCATATGGCAGGCCTGTTCTTTCTTTTTTACTTTTCCTTTTTTTTAAAAAAAATTTATTTATTTATTATATTTAAGTATGCTGTAGCTATCTTCACACAGTCCAGAAGAGGGTGTCAGATTCTGAAGAATCTAAATCATTCTTATTGTCTGCATATGATGTATATAAACACAGCCTCACATATACTCAAAAAAAAAAAAAAAAAAGAAAAAGAAAGATGTGGCTACAGAGAGGGCTCAACAATTAAGAGCATTGTCTCCTCTTCCAAAGAACCTGGGCTCAATTACCAGTATTATATATGGTGGCCCATCTCCAGTTCCAGGGGATCTAATACTCTGTTCTGGAGTCTGTGGGCACAGCATACACATGCAAAACATTCTTACACAATCATTGAGAGAGGAGAGAGAGGGGTTGAGAGAGAGGGGAGGTAATCATACCTCCTGACAAGTTTGAAGACCTGAGCTTCATCACTCACACAAATAAATAAATGCAAAATATTTTTTTATAAATAAACTCTGCCATTGCCCTTTAAAAATTCCTAGAAAACAAGTTTTATAAGCAACAGTTATATTTACTATATCTAAAGGACAGTCATGAGCATATTCAATAAATAGAAAAAGGCCTGTTAGTCTTAGAAATGGAAAAGACAAACCAAGGAAGGTTTGCAATTACATAATGAGGCAGCTCAGCCCAGCTCTAAGGTTGGAAATAAGACTCGAGAATAGGATACACCTGAAGACAGCCAGCCATTGTTTTTTGTTTTGGAGGCTGAAAGGATACACCTGAAGACAGCCAATGCTGTGTGATGGTGATCTGGTATTTTTTTTTTAATTTTTAAAAACTTTAACACTTTTTATAAAACTTTTATAAAAACTTTTTATTATAAACTTTTCTTTCTTTCTTTCTTCCTTTCTTTCCTCACCCTAGCCCCTACCCTAGCCCTGTCTTTCACCAGGGTGGCCTCGAACTCAGAAACTAACTGTCTCTGCCCACAGAGTGCTCTCATTAAGAGCTTGAGCCACCACTGAATGTAGGGTTTTCTAAGCCTTACCTAACTCTTGGTGTCTGTTCTCAGCTGTGAAACCCTAATTAACACAAGTAGGCAGTCCTGGGTCAGCCAGAGCTACAGACTGAGGACTTCTCTAAAAACAAATAAAACAAAACAAAACAACAAATAGAAATAATAAAATACATAAATTAAGCATCCACAGCATAGCTTTTCTCTATCTAGGTGGTACTCAGAAATTCCAGCAGTTGGCCTGTGACACCTCAGCTCAGTATATGTGAGGCTGTGTTTATGTAAATCATATGCAGACCATAAGAGGGATTTACATTCTCCAGAATCTGACACCCTCCTCTGGAGTGTCTAAAGAAAGCTACAGTGTACTTATATCTAAGAAATACATAAATAAATAAATAAATAAATAAATAAATAAATAAATAAATATTTTTTAAAAAGGATAAGAAAGAAAGAAAGACCAGGCAGGCCTGCCATCCTTATCTCTGTCTGTCTGTCTGTCTGATCCCCTGGAACTGGAGATGGGCTACCTTGTAGGTGCAGGTAGTTGATCCCAGGTTTTCTGGAAGAGGAGACAATGCTGTTAATTGTTGAGCCCTTTCAGAGGCCCCACCCATTTTTAATTTTTAGAAGTATATGTGAGGCTGTGTTTATGTACATCATATTCAAACCATAAGAGGGATTTAGATTCTCCAGAATCTGACACCCTCTTCTGGAGTGTCTGAAGACGGCTACAGTGTACTTATATCTAATAAATAAATAAATAAATAAATAAATAAATAAATAAACATTTTTTAAAAAGTATAAGAAATAAAGAAAGACCTGGCAGGCCTGCCATCCTTGTCTGTCTGTCTGTCTGTCTGATCCCCTGGAACTGGAGATGGGCCACTATATAATTGCTGGTAGTTGATCCCAGGTTCTCTGGAAGAGGAGTCAGTGCTGTTAATTGTTGAGCCCTTTCAGTGGCCCCACCCATCTTTAAATTTTTAGAAGTATATGTGAGGCTGTGTTCATGTACATCATATGCAGACCATAAAAGGGATATAGATTCTCGAGAATCTGACACCCTCTTCGGGAGTGTTTGAAGACAGCTACAGTTTACTTATATCTAATAAATACGTACTTAAATTAATAAACATTTTTTTAAAAGGATAAGAAAGAAGGAAAGACAAGGTAGGCCTGCCATCCTTAACTCTATCTGTCTGTATGTCTGTCTGTCTGTCTGATCCCCTGGAACTGGAGATGGGCCACCATATAGTTGCTGGTAGTTGATCCCAGGTTCTCTATAAGAGGAGACAATGCTGTTAATTGTTGATACCTTTCATTGGCCCCACATATCTTTAAATTTTTAGATGTAAATGTGAGGCTGTGTGTATGTACATCATATGCAGACCATAAGAAGGATATAGATTCTCCAGAATCTGACACCCTCTTCTGGAGTGTCTGAAGACAGCTACAGTGTACGTATATCTAATAAATACATAAATAAATAAATAAATAAATAAATAAATAAATAAACAAACATTTTTTAAAAGGGATAAGAAAGAAAGAAAAACCAGGCAGGCCTGCCATCCTTGTCTGTCTTTCTCTCTGTCTGATCCCCTGGACCTGGAGATGGGCCACCATATAGTTGCTGGTAGTTGATCCCAGGTTCTCTGGAAGAGGAGAAAATGCTGTTAATTGTTGAGCGCTTTCAGTGGCCCCACCCATCGTTAAATTTTTAGTAGTATATGTGAGGCTGTGTTTATGTACATCATATGCAGACCATAAGAGGGATTTAGATTCTCCAGAATCTGACACCCTCTTCTGGAGTGTCTGAACAGCTACAGTGTACTTATATCTACTAAATACATAAATAAATAAATAAATAAACATTTTTTTAAAAAGGATAAGAAAGAAAGAAAAACCAGGCAGGCCTGCCATCCGTATCTCTGCCTGTCTGTCTGTCCGTCTATCTGATCCAAGGGAACTGGAGATGGGCAACCATATAGTTGCTGGTAGTTGATCCAAGGTTCTCTGGAAGAGGAGACAATGCTCTTAATTGTTTAGCCCTTTCAGTGGCCCCACACTTCTTTAAATATTTAGAAGTATATGTGAGGCTGTGTTTATGTACATCATATTCAGATTATAAGAGGATTTAGATTCTCCAGAATCTGACACCCTCTACTGGAGTGTCTGAAGACAGCTACAGTGTACTTATATATAATAAAAACATAAATAAATAAATAAATAAATAAATAAACATTTTTTAAAAAGGATAAGAAAGAAAGAAAGACCAGGCAGGCCTGCCATCCTTAGCACTGTCTGTATGTCTGTCTGTCTGATCCCCTGGAACTGGAGATGGGCCACCATATAGTTGCTGGTAGTTGATCCCAGGTACTCTGGAAGAGGAGACAATGCTGTTAATTGTTGAGCTTTTAGAGTGGCCCCACCCTTCTTTAAATTTTTAGAAGTATATGTGAGGCTGTGTTTATGTACATCATATGCAGACCATAAGAGGGATTTAGATTCTCCAGAATCTGACACCCTCTTCTGGAGTGTCTGATCAGCTACAGTGTACTTATATCTACTATATACATAAATAAATAAATAAATGAATAAATAAATAAATAAATATTTTTTTAAAAAGGATAAGACAGAAAGAAAGACCAGGCAGGCCTGCCATCCATATCTGTCTGTCTGTCTGTCTGTCTATCTGATCCCTGGGAACTGGAGATGGGCCACGAATAGTTGCTGGTAGTTGATCCCAGGTCTTCTGAATAGGAGACAATGCTGTTAATTGTTCAGCCCTTTCAGTGGCCCCACCCATCTTTAAATTTCTAGAAGTAAATGTGATGCTGTGTTTATGTACATCATATTCAGACCATTAAAGAGGGATTTATATTCTCCAGAATCTGACACCGTCTTTTGGAGTGTCTATGACGGATACAGTGTACTTATATCTAATAAATACATAAATAAAGAAATAAACATTTTTTAAAAACGATAAGAAAGAAAGAAAGACCAGGCAGGCCTGCCATCCTTATCTCTGTCTGTCTGTCTGTCTGTGTGATCCTCTGGAACTGGATATGGGCCACCATAGAGTTGCTTGTAGTTGATCCCAGGTTCTCTGGAAGAGGAGACAATGCTGTTAATTGTTGAGCCCTTTCAGTGGCCCCACCCATCTTTAAATTTTTAGAAGTATATGCGAGGCTGTGTTTATGTACCGAATATGCAGACCATAAGAGGGATTTAGATTCTCCAGAATCTGACACCCTCTTCTGGAGTGTCTGAAGACAGCTACAGTGTACTTATATCTAATAAATTCATAAATAAACAAATAAACATTTTTAAAAAAGGATAATAAATAAAGAGAGACCAGGCAGGCCTGCCATCCTTGTCTGTCTGTCTGTCTGTCTGATCCCCTGGAACTGGAGATGGGCCACCATATAATTGCTGGTAGTTGATCCCAGGTTCTCTGGAAGAGGAGTCAGTGCTGTTAATTGTTGAGCCCTTTCAGTGGCCACACCCATCTTTAAATTTTTAGAAGTATATTTGAGGCTGTGTTCATGTACATCATATGCAGACCATAAGAGTGATATAGATTCTCGAGAATCTGACACCCTCTTCGGGAGTGTTTGAAGACAGCTACAGTTTACTTAAATCTAATAAATACATACTTAAATTAATAAACATTTTTTAAAAAGGATAAGAAAGAATGAAAGACCAGGTAGGCCTGCCATCCTTAACTCTATCTGTCTGTATGTCTGTCTGTCTGTCTTATCCCCTGGAACTGGAGATGGGCCACCATATAGTTGCTGTTAGTTGATCCCAGGTTCTCTGGAAGAGGAGACAATGCTGTTAATTGTTGAGCCCTTTCAGTGGCTCCACCTATCTATAAATTTTTAGAAGTATATGTTAGGCTGTGTTTATATACATCATATGCAGACCATAAGAGGGATATAGATTCTCCAGAATCTGACACCCTCTTCTGGAGTGTCTGAAGACAGCTACAGTGTACTTATATCTAATAAATACATACATAAAAAAATAAATAAATAAACATTTTTTAAAAGGGATAAGAAAGAAAGAAAAACCAGGCAGGCCTGCCATCCTTGTCTGTCTTTCTCTCTGTCTGTCTGTCTTGCCTAGCCCCTTGAGTAGCCTAGCCTAGTCCCTTGCCTTGACTAGCCCAGCCCCTTGCCTAGCCTAGCCTAGCCCTGCCTATCCCTGTCTTTAACCATGTTGGACTCGAACTCAGAACCTGACTGCCTCTGCCTCCAGAGTGCTCTCATTAAGAGCTCGAGCCACCACTGACTGTTGGGTTTTCTAAGTCTTACATAGGTATGGTCTCTTTCTCAGCTGTGAAACCCTAATTAACACATGTAGTCTGTCCTAGGTCAGCCATAGCTACAGACTGAGGCCTTTTCTAAAACAAAACAAAAGAAAACAAAAATTAGAAATAATAAAATAAATAAATTAAGCAACCACATGATATCTTTTCTTTCTTTCAATGATACTCAGAACTTGAAGCAGTTCACCCATGAGACCTCAGCTCCGGACATTGAGGCTCTTTCCCTAACAAGTATTATGGCTGAACCTGAGGGGTTCTACTGCTGATTTGTGTCCCCCATTTTAAAAAAATACTTGTTTTCAAAGGCTGCAGGTTCTTAGCCCTGTTCCTTGTTACAGTTGAGTCACAGCCCTGAAAGTTCAGTGTTAGTTAAAGGCACTGAGAAGGGCTTCCTATAGACATCAAAGGCCAAGTCTTTGTTTTTAAAAGTTAATCTGGATTCCCCCACCCCCTGGCATCCTTAGAATGCCTAGAAAGGAAGGCAGGGACCTGGGCAGAAGGGTGCAAGGCTACTGGTGTTTGTAAGTGGTAACAGAAAGCTTTCTCTTGTTGGTACCCTACCCCAAGTTACACTGTCACTTCTTTTTCCTAGTTGTTGTTTTGTCGGTTTGTATTCTCAACATAGACCCTTTTCCTTCCTAACCTTGGCTGTCCTGAACCTTACTGTCCTTGAACTCAGTGATTTGCCTGTCTTGCTGGGATGAAACTGTGAGCTACCATCCAGAAGGAAGCACCCTGCTGAGGTTAGATTGGGGTCTCTTCCATTTTCCTCTATGAACATGCATATGACAGGCCTGTTCTTTCTTTTTTACTTTTCCTTTTCTTTTTAAAGATTTAGTTATTTATTATATTTAAGTATGCTGTAGCTATCTTCAGACAGTCCAGAAGAGGGTGTCAGATTCTGAAGAATCTAAATCATTCTTATTGTCTGCATATGATGTATATAAACACAGCCTCACATATACTCAAAAAAAAAAAAAAGAAAAAGAAAGATGTGGCTACAGAGAGGGCTCAACCATTAAGAGCATTGTCTCCTCTTCCAGAGAACCTGTGCTCAATTACCAGTATTATATATGGTGGCCCATCTCCAGTTCCAGGGGATCTAATACTCTGTTCTGGAGTCTGTGGGCACAGCATACACATGCAAAACATTCTTACACAATCATTGAGAGAGGAGAGAGAGGGGTTGAGAGAGAGGGGAGGTAATCATACCTCCTGACAAGTTTGAAGACCTGAGCTTCATCACTCACACAAATAAATAAATGCAAAATATTTTTTTATAAATAAACTCTGCCATTGCCCTTTAAAAATTCCTAGAAAACAAGTTTTATAAGCAACAGTTTTATTTACTATATCTAAAGGACAGTCATGAGCATATTCAATAAATAGAAAAAGGCCTGTTAGTCTTAGAAATGGAATGGACAAACCAAGGAAGGTTTGCAATTACATAATGAGGCATCTCAGCCCAGCTCTAAGGTTGGAAATAAGACTTGAGAATAGGATACACCTGAAGACAGCCAGCCATTGTTTTTTGTTTTGGAGGCTGAAAGGATACACCTGAAGACAGCCAATGCTGTGTGATGGTGATCTGGTATTTTTTTTTTTTAATTTTTAAAAACTTTAACACTTTTTATAAAACTTTTATAAAAACTTTTTTTTCTTTCTTTCTTTTCTTCTTTCCTTTCTTCCTTTCCTCACCCTAGCCCCTACCCTAGCCCTGTCTTTCACCAGGGTGGCCTCGAACTCAGAAACTGACTGCCTCTGCCTACAGAGTGCTCTCATTAAGAGCTTGAGCCACCACTGAATGTAGGGTTTTCTAAGCCTTACCTTGCTCTTGGTGTCTGTTCTCAGCTGTGAAACCCTAATTAACACAAGTAGGCAGTCCTGGGTCAGCCAGAGCTACAGACAGAGGACTTCTCTAAAAACAAATAAAACAAAACAAAAAAACAAATAGAAATAAAAAAATACATAAATTAAGCAACCACAGCATAGCTTTTCTCTATCTAGGTGGTACTCAGAAATTCCAGCAGTTGGCCTGTGACACCTCAGCTCAGTATATGTGAGGCTGTGTTTATGTACATCATATGCAGACCAAAAGAGGGATTTACATTCTCCAGAATCTGACACCCTCCTCTGGAGTGTCTAAAGAAAGCTACAGTGTACTTATATCTAAGAAATACATAAATAAATAAATAAATAAATAAATATTTTTTAAAAAGGATAAGAAAGAAAGAAAGACCAGGCAGGCCTGCCATCTTTATCTCTGCCTGTCTGTCTGTCTGTCTGATCCCCTGGAACTGGAGATGGGCCACCTTGTAGGTGCTGGTAGTTGATCCGAGGTTCTCTGGAAGAGGAGACAATGCTGTTAATTGTTGAGCCCTTTCAGTGGCCCCACCCATTTTTAATTTTTAGAAGTATATGTGAGGCTGTGTTTATGTACATCATATTCAGACCATAAGAGGGATTTAGATTCTCCAGAATCTGACACCCTCTTCTGGAGTGACTGAAGACAGCTACAGTGTACTTATGTATAATAAATACATAAATAAATAAATAAATAAATATTTTTTAAAAAGTATAAGAAAGAAAGTAAGACCAGGCAGGCCTGCCATCCTTATCTCTGTCTCTCTGTCTGTCTGTCTGTCTGTCTGATCCACTGGAACTGGAGATGGGCCACAATAAGGTGCTGGTAGTTGATCCCAGGTTCTCTGGAAGAGGAGACAATGCTGTTAATTGTTGAGCCCTTTCAGTGGCCCCACCCATTTTTAATTTTTAGAAGTATATGTGATGCTGTGTTTATGTACATTATATTCAGACCATAAGAGGGATTTAGATACTCTAGAATCTGTCACCCTCTTCTGGAGTGTCTGAAGACGGCTACAGTGTACTTATATCTAATACATAAATAAATAAATAAATAAATAAAAATTTTTTAAAAAGTATAAGAAATAAAGAAAGACCAGGCAGGCCTGCCATCCTTATCTCTGTCTCTCTGTCTGTCTGTCTGTCTGATCCACTGGAACTGGAGATGGGCCACCATAAGGTGCTGGTAGTTTATCCCAGGTTCTCTGAAAGAGGAGACAATGCTGTTAATTGTTGAGCCCTCTCAGTGGCCCCACACATCTTTAAATTTTTAGAAGTATATGTGAGGCTGTGTTTATGTACATCATATGCAGACCATAAGAGGGATTTAGATTCTCCAGAATCTGACACCCTCTTCTGGAGTGTCTGAAGACAGCTTCCGTGTACTTATATCTAATAAATACATAAATAAATATATAAATAAACATTTTTTAAAAAGGATAAGAAAGAAAGAAAGACCAGGCAGGCCTGCCATTTTTATCACTGTCTGTATGTCTGTCTGTCTGATCCCCTGGAACTGGAGATGGGCCACCATATAGTTGCTGGTAGTTGATCCCAGGTACTCTGGAAGAGGAGACAATGCTGTTAATTGTTGAGCTTTTAGAGTGGCCACACCCTTCTTTAAATTTTTAGAAGTATATGTGAGGCTGTGTGGGGCCACTGAAAGTCACATAGAGAGACAGAGAGAGACAGAGAGAGACAGAGAGAGACAAAGAAAGACAGAGAGAGACCTAGAGAGACAGAGAGATACATTGAGAGAGACAGAGAGACAGAGAGAGACACAGAGAGAGACACAGAGAGACACAGAGAGAGACACACAGAGAGACAGAGACAGACAGAGAGAGACAGAGAGAGACAGAGAGAGACAGAGATAGAGACAAAGAGAGACAGAGAGACAGAGAGAGACAGAGAGAGACAGAGAAAGACAGAGTGAGACAGAGAGAGACACAGAGAGAGACAGAGATACACAGAGTGAGAAAGAGAGAGAGACAGAGAGAGACAGAGAGAGAGACAGAGAGAGAGACAGAGAGAGACAGAGAGAGACAGAGTGAGACAGAAAGAGACACAGAGAGAGACAGAGAGAGACAAAGAAAAACACAGAGAGACAGAGAGAGACAGAGAGAGACAGAGAGAGAGACAGAGAGAGACAAAGAAAAACACAGAGAGAGACAGAGAGGGACAGAGAGATACAGAGAGAGTCAGAGAGACAGAGAGAGACAGAGTTAGAGACAGAGAGAGACAGAGAGAGAAACAGAGAGAGACAGAGACACACAGAGAGAGACACAGAGAGAGACAGAGAGAGAGACACAGAGAGACAGAGACAGACAGAGAGAGACAGAGAGAGACAGAGATAGAGACAGAGAGAGACAGAGAGAGATAGAGAGAGACACAAAGAGACAGAGAGAGACAGAGAGAGACAAAGAAAGACACAGAGAGAGACAGAGAGATACAGAGAGAGAGACAGAGAGAGACAGAAAGATACAGAAGGACAGAGAGAGACAGAGAGAGACAGAGAGACAGAGATAGAGACAGAGAAAGACAGAGAGAGACACAGAGAGAGACTGAGGGAGACAGAGAGAGAGACAGAGAGAGACATAGAAGAGACAAAGAAAGACACAAGAGAGACAGAGAGAGTCAGACATAGAGACAAAGAAAGACAGAGGGAGACACTGAGAGAGAGAGACAGAGAGAGACAGAGAGATACAGACAGAGAGACAAAGAGAGACAGAGAGAGACAGAGAGAAAGAGAGAGACAGCGAGAGTCAGAGAGAGACAGAGATAGAGACAGAGAGAGACAGAGAGAGGGACAGAGAGAGACAGAGACAGAGTGAGAAATACAGAGAGAGACAGAGTTAGAGAGAGAGACAGAGAGAGACAGAGAGAGAGACAGAGACAGAGACAGAGAGAGAGACAGAGAGAGACAGAGTGAGACACAGAAAGAGAGAGACAGAGAGAGACAAAGAAAGACACAGAGAGAGACATAGAGAGACAGAGAGATACATTGAGAGAGACATAGAGAGACAGAGAGAGACAGAGATAGAGACAGAGAGAGACAGAGAGAGACACAGAGAGAGACAGAGAGACACAGAGAGACACAGAGAGAGACACAGAGAGACACAGAGAGAGACAGAGATAGACATAGAAAGACAGAGACAGACAGAGAGAGACAGAGAGAGACAGAGATAGAGACAGAGAGAGACAGAGAGTGAGACAGAGAGAGACAGAGAGAGAGACACCGAAAGACAGAGAGAGACAGAGAGAGACAATGAAAGACACAGAGAGAGACTAAGAGAGACAGAGAGAGACAGAGAGAGACAGAGAGAGACAAAAAAAGTCACAGAGAGAGACAGAGAGCGATATAGATAGAGAAAAAGAAAGACAGAGAGACACAGAGAGAGAGACAGAGAGAGACAGAGAGAGACAGAGAGATACAGAGAGAGAGACAAAGAGAGACAGAGAGAGAGACAGGGTGAGACAGAGAGAGAGAGAGAGACTGAGAGAGACAAAGAAAGACACAGAGAGAGACATAGAGAGACAGAGAGATACATTGAGAGAGACAGAGAGAGACAGAGATAGACAGAGAGAGACAGAGAGAGACACAGAGAGAGACAGAGAGACACAGAGAGACACAGAGAGAGACAGAGAGAGACACAGAGAGACACAGAGAGAGACACAGAGAGACACAGAGAGACACAGAGAGAGACAGAGAGAGAGACAGAGAGAGACAGAGACAGACAGAGACAGACAGAGAGAGACAGAGATAGAGACAGAGAGAGTCAGAGAGAGAGAGAGAGACAGAGAGAGACAGAGAGAGTCAGAGAGAGACAATGAAAGACACAGAGAGAGACAGAGAGAGACAGAGAGATACAGAGAGAGAGACAGAGAGAGACATAAAGAGTCAGAAGGACAGAGAGAGACAGAGAGAGACAGAGATAGAGACAGAGAAAGACAGAGAGAGACAGAGAAAGACAGAGAGAGACAGAGAGTGAGACAGAGAGAGACAGAGAGAGACAAAGAAAGACACAGAGAGAGACAGAGCGAGACAGAGATAGAGACAGAGAAAGAAAGAGAGAGACACAGAGAGAGAGACAGAGAGAGACAGAGAGATACAGAGAGAGAGACAGAGAGAGACAGAGAGAGACAGAGAGAAAGAGAGAGACAGAGAGAGTCAGAGAGAGACAGAGATAGAGACAGAGAGAGACAGAGACAGAGTGAGAAAGACAGAGAGAGACAGAGATAGAGAGAGAGACAGAGAGAGACACAGAGAGAGACAGAGAGAGACAGAGAGAGACAAAGAAAGACAGAGAGAGACATAGAGAGACGGAGAGATACATTGAGAGAGACAGAGAGACACAGAGAGACACACAGAGAGACACACAGAGAGAAAGACAGACAGAGAGAGACAGAGAGAGACCGAGAGAGACAGAGATAGAGACAGAGAGAGACAGAGAGAGACAGAGAGACAGAGAGAGAGACAGAGAGAGACAGAGAGAGACAGAGTGAGACAGAGAGAGACACAGAGTGAGACAGAGATACACAGAGTGAGAAAGAGAGAGAGACATAGAGAGAGACAGAGAGAGAGACAGAGAGAGAGACAGAGAGAGACAGAGAGAGACAGAGTGAGACAGAGAGAGAAACAGAGAGAGACAGAGAGAGACAAAGAAAAACACAGAGAGACAGAGAGAGACAGAGAGAGACAGAGAGAGAGACAGAGAGAGACAAAGAAAAACACAGAGAGACAGAGAGAGAGACAGAGAGAGAGACACAGGGAGACAGAGACAGACAGAGAAAGACAGAGAGAGACAGAGAGAGACAGAGATAGAGACAGAGAGAGTCAGAGAGAGAGAGAGAGACAGAGAGAGACAGAGAGAGTCAGAGAGAGACAATGAAAGACACAGAGAGAGACAGAGAGAGACAGAGAGATACAGAGAGAGAGACAGAGAGAGACATAAAGAGTCAGAAGGACAGAGAGAGACAGAGAGAGACAGAGATAGAGACAGAGAAAGACAGAGAGAGACAGAGAAAGACAGAGAGAGACAGAGAGTGAGACAGAGAGAGACAGAGAGAGACAAAGAAAGACACAGAGAGAGACAGAGCGAGACAGAGATAGAGACAGAGAAAGAAAGAGAGAGACACAGAGAGAGAGACAGAGAGAGACAGAGAGATACACAGAGAGAGACAGAGAGAGACAGAGAGAGACAGAGAGAAAGAGAGAGACAGAGAGAGTCAGAGAGAGACAGAGATAGAGACAGAGAGAGACAGAGACAGAGTGAGAAAGACAGAGAGAGACAGAGATAGAGAGAGAGACAGAGAGAGACACAGAGAGAGACAGAGAGAGACAGAGAGAGACAAAGAAAGACAGAGAGAGACATAGAGAGATGGAGAGATACATTGAGAGAGACAGAGAGACACAGAGAGACACACAGAGAGACACACAGAGAGAAAGACAGACAGAGAGAGACAGAGAGAGACCGAGAGAGACAGAGATAGAGACAGAGAGAGACAGAGAGAGACAGAGAGACAGAGAGAGAGACAGAGAGAGACAGAGAGAGACAGAGTGAGACAGAGAGAGACACAGAGTGAGACAGAGATACACAGAGTGAGAAAGAGAGAGAGACATAGAGAGAGACAGAGAGAGAGACAGAGAGAGAGACAGAGAGAGACAGAGAGAGACAGAGTGAGACAGAGAGAGAAACAGAGAGAGACAGAGAGAGACAAAGAAAAACACAGAGAGACAGAGAGAGACAGAGAGAGACAGAGAGAGAGACAGAGAGAGACAAAGAAAAACACAGAGAGACAGAGAGAGAGACAGAGAGAGAAACACAGGGAGACAGAGACAGACAGAGAAAGACAGAGAGAGACAGAGAGAGACAGAGATAGAGACAGAGAGAGACAGAGAGAGACAGAGAGAGAGACACAGAGAGACAGAGAGAGACAGAGAGAGACAAACAAAGACACAGAGAGACAGAGAGAGACAGAGAGAAACAGAGAGAGAGACAGAGAAGACAGAAAGATACAGAAGGACAGAGAGAGACAGAGAGACAGAGATAGAGACAGAGAGAGACAGAGAGTGAGACAGAGAGAGACAGAGACAGAGTGAGAAATACAGAGAGAGACAGAGAGAGACAGAGATAGAGACAGAGAGAGACAGAGAGTGAGACAGAGAGAGACAGAGAGAGAGACACCGAAAGACAGAGAGAGACAGAGAGAGACAATGAAAGACACAGAGAGAGACTAAGAGAGACAGAGAGAGACAGAGAGAGACAAAAAAAGACACAGAGAGAGACAGAGAGCGATATAGATAGAGAAAAAGAAAGACAGAGAGAGACACAGAGAGAGAGACAGAGAGAGACAGAGAGATACAGAGAGAGAGACAAAGAGAGACAGAGAGAGAGACAGAGTGAGACAGAGAGAGAGAGAGAGAGAGACTGAGAGAGACAAAGAAAGACACAGAGAGAGACATAGAGAGACAGAGAGATACATTGAGAGAGACAGAGAGAGACAGAGATAGACAGAGAGAGACAGAGAGAGACACAGAGAGAGACAGAGAGACACAGAGAGACACAGAGAGACACAGAGAGATACAGAGAGAGAGACAAAGAGAGACAGAGAGAGACAGAGAGAAAGAGAGAGACAGAGAGAGTCAGAGAGAGACAGAGATAGAGACAGAGAGAGACAGAGAGAGGGACAGAGAGAGACAGAGACAGAGTGAGAAATACAGAGAGAGACAGATTTAGAGAGAGAGACAGAGAGAGACACAGAGAGAGACAGAGACAGAGACAGAGAGTGAGACAGAGAGAGACAGAGTGAGACACAGAGAGAGAGAGACAGAGATAGACAAAGAAAGACACAGAGAGAGACATAGAGAGACAGAGAGATACATTAAGAGAGACATAGAGAGACAGAGAGAGACAGAGAGAGACAGAGATAGAGACAGAGAGAGACAGAGAGAGACAGAGAGATAGACAGAGAGAGACAGAGAGAGACAATGAAAGACATAGAGAGAGACAGAGAGACACAGAGAGACACAGAGAGAGAGACAGAGAGAGACAGAAAGAGTCAGAAGGACAGAGAGAGACAGAGAGAGATAGAGATAGAGACAGAGAAAGACAGAGAGAGACACAGAGAGAGACAGAGAAAGACAGAGAGTGAGACAGAGACAGACAGAGAGAGACAAAGGAAGACCCAGAGAAAGACAGAGAGAGACAGAGATAGAGACAGAGAAAGACAGAGAGAGACACAGAGAGAGAGAGACAGAGAGAGACAGAGAGATAAAGAGAGAGAGACAGAGAGAAAGAGAGAGACAGAGAGAGTCAGAGAGAGACAGAGATAGAGACAGAGAGAGACAGAGAGAGGGACAGAGAGAGACAGAGACAGAGTGAGAAAGACAGAGAGAGACAGAGATAGAGAGAGAGAGACAGAGAGAGACACAGAGAGAGACAGAAAGAGACAGAGAGAGACAAAGAAAGACACAGAGAGAGACATAGTGAGACAGAGAGATACATTGAGAGAGACAGAGAGAGACAGAGAGAGACAGAGACACAGAGAGAGACAGACAGACAGAGAGAGAGACAGAGAGATACAGAGATAGAGACAGAAGGGACAGAGAGAGACAGAGAGAGACCGACAGAGTGACAGATGGAGACAGAGAGAGACAGAGACAGATAGAGTTAGACAGAGAGAGACAGAGAGAGAGAGAGATAGAGAGAGAGACAGAGAGAGACAGAGAGGGACAGAGTGACAGAGAGAGACAGAGAGAGACAGAGATAGAGACAGAGAGATACAGAGTGAGGGACAGAGAGAGACAGAGAGAGACAGATAGAGACAGAGAGACAGATAGAGACAGAGAGAAACAGAGGGAGACAGAGTGACAGAGAGAGACAGAGACAGAGAAAGAGAGAGAGACAGAGAGAGACAGAGAGAGTCAGATAGACAGAGAGAGACAGAGAGAGACAGTGAGAGACAGAGAGAGACAGAGTGACAGAGAGAGACAGAGAGAGACAGAGATAGAGACAGAGAGAGACAGAGAGAGGGAAAGAGAGAGACAGAGAGAGACACAGAGAGACACAGAGAGACAGAGAGAGACAGAGAGATAGACAGATAGAGACAGAGAGAAACAGAGAGAGACAGAGATAGAGAAAGAGAGAGACAAAGAGAGACATAGAGAGAGAGACAGAGAGAGACAGAGAGAGACAGAGAGAGACAAAGAAAGACACAGAGAAAGACAGAGACAGAGAGATACAGAGATAGAGACAGAGAGTGACAGATAGACAGAGAGAGACAGAGAGAGACAGAGAGAGACAGAGTTACAGAGAGAGACAGAGAGAGACAGAGAGAGAGACAGAGAGAGACAGAAAGAGTCAGAAGGACAGAGAGAGACAGAGATAGAGACAGAGAGAGACAGAGAGAAAGAGAGAGACAGAGAGAGTCAGAGAGAGACAGAGACAGAGTGAGAAAGACAGAGAGAGACAGAGATAGAGAGAGAGACAGAGAGAGACACACAGAGAGACAGAGAGAGACAGAGAGAGACAATGAAAGATACAGAGAGAGACATAGAGAGAGAGATACATTGAGAGAGACAGAGAGAGACAGAGAGAGACAGAAAGAGTCAGAAGGACAGAGAGAGACAGAGAGAGATAGAGATAGAGACAGAGAAAGACAGAGAGAGACACAGAGACAGAGAGAGAGAGAGAGACAGAGAGAGACAGAGTGAGACACAGAAAGAGAGAGACAGAGAGAGACAAAGAAAGACACAGAGAGAGACAGAGAGATACATTGAGAGGGACATAGAGAGACAGAGAGAGACAGAGATAGAGACAGAGAGAGACAGAGAGAGACACAGAGAGACACAGAGAGAGACAGAGATAGACATAGACAGACAGAGACAGACAGAGAGAGACAGAGAGAGAGACACCGAAAGACAGAGAGAGACAGAGAGAGACAATGAAAGACACAGAGAGAGACTAAGAGAGACAGAGAGAGACAGAGAGAGACAGAGAGAGACAGAGAGAGACAGAGAGATACATTGAGAGAGACATAGAGAGTCAGAGAGAGACAGAGATAGAGACAGAGAGAGACACAGAGAGACACAGAGAGACACAGAGAGAGACAGAGATAGACATAGACAGACAGAGACAGAGAGAGAGAGACAGAGAGAGACAGAGATAGAGACAGAGAGAGACAGAGAGTGAGACAGAGAGAGACAGAGAGAGAGACACCGAAAGACAGAGAGAGACAGAGAGAGACAATGAAAGACACAGAGAGAGACTAAGAGAGACAGAGAGAGACAGAGAGAGATAGAGAGAGACAGAGAGAGACAAAAAAAAGACACAGAGAGAGACAGAGAGAGACAGAGAGAAAGAGAGAGACAGAGAGAGTCAGAGAGAGACAGAGATAGAGACAGAGAGAGACAGAGAGAGGGACAGAGAGAGACAGAGACAGAGTGAGAAATACAGAGAGAGACAGAGTTAGAGAGAGAGACAGAGACAGAGACAGAGAGAGAGACAGAGAGAGACAGAGTGAGACACAGAAAGAGAGAGACAGAGAGAGACAAAGAAAGACACAGAGAGAGACATAGAGAGACAGAGAGATACATTGAGAGAGACATAGAGAGACAGAGAGAGACAGAGATAGAGACAGAGAGAGACACAGAGAGAGACAGAGAGACACAGAGAGACACAGAGAGATACACAGAGAGACACAGAGAGAGACAGAGATAGACATAGACAGACAGAGACAGACAGAGAGAGACAGAGAGAGACAGAGATAGAGACAGAGAGAGACAGAGAGTGAGACAGAGAGAGACAGAGAGAGAGACACCGAAAGACAGAGAGAGACAATGAAAGACACAGAGAGAGACTAAGAGAGACAGAGAGAGACAGAGAGAGACAGAGAGAGACAAAAAAAGACACAGAGAGAGACAGAGAGCGATATAGATAGAGAAAAAGAAAGACAGAGAGAGACACAGAGAGAGAGACAGAGAGAGACAGAGAGATACAGAGAGAGAGACAAAGAGAGACAGAGATAGAGACAGAGTGAGACAGAGAGAGAGAGAGAGACTGAGAGAGACAAAGAAAGACACAGAGAGAGACATAGAGAGACAGAGAGATACATTGAGAGAGACAGAGAGAGACAGAGATAGACAGAGAGAGACAGAGAGAGACACAGAGAGAGACAGAGAGACACAGAGAGACACAGAGAGACACAGAGAGAGACAGAGAGAGACACAGAGAGACACAGAGAGACACAGAGAGATACAGAGAGAGAGACAAAGAGAGACAGAGAGAGACAGAGAGAAAGAGAGAGACAGAGAGAGTCAGAGAGAGACAGAGATAGAGACAGAGAGAGACAGAGAGAGGGACAGAGAGAGACAGAGACAGAGTGAGAAATACAGAGAGAGACAGATTTAGAGAGAGAGACAGAGAGAGACAGAGAGAGAGACAGAGACAGAGAGTGAGACAGAGAGAGACAGAGTGAGACACAGAGAGAGAGAGACAGAGATAGACAAAGAAAGACACAGAGAGAGACATAGAGAGACAGAGAGATACATTAAGAGAGACATAGAGAGACAGAGAGAGACAGAGAGAGACAGAGATAGAGACAGAGAGAGACAGAGAGAGACAGAGACAGAGAGATAGACAGAGAGAGACAGAGAGAGACAATGAAAGACATAGAGAGAGACAGAGAGACACAGAGAGACACAGAGAGAGAGACAGAGAGAGACAGAAAGAGTCAGAAGGACAGAGAGAGACAGAGAGAGATAGAGATAGAGACAGAGAAAGACAGAGAGAGACACAGAGAGAGACAGAGAAAGACAGAGAGTGAGACAGAGACAGACAGAGAGAGACAAAGGAAGACCCAGAGAAAGACAGAGAGAGACAGAGATAGAGACAGAGAAAGACAGAGAGAGACACAGAGAGAGAGAGACAGAGAGAGACAGAGAGAGACAGAGAGAGAGACAGAGAGAAAGAGAGAGACAGAGAGAGTCAGAGAGAGACAGAGATAGAGACAGAGAGAGACAGAGAGAGGGACAGAGAGAGACAGAGACAGAGTGAGAAAGACAGAGAGAGACAGAGATAGAGAGAGAGAGACAGAGAGAGACACAGAGAGAGACAGAAAGAGACAGAGAGAGACAAAGAAAGACACAGAGAGAGACATAGTGAGACAGAGAGATACATTGAGAGAGACAGAGAGAGACAGAGAGAGACAGAGACACAGAGAGAGACAGAGAGACAGAGAGAGAGACAGAGAGATACAGAGATAGAGACAGAAGGGACAGAGAGAGACAGAGAGAGACCGACAGAGTGACAGATGGAGACAGAGAGAGACAGAGACAGATAGAGTTAGACAGAGAGAGAGAGAGAGAGAGAGAGAGAGAGATAGAGAGAGAGACAGAGAGAGACAGAGAGGGACAGAGTGACAGAGAGAGACAGAGAGAGACAGAGATAGAGACAGAGAGATACAGAGTGAGGGACAGAGAGAGACAGAGAGAGACAGATAGAGACAGAGAGACAGATAGAGACAGAGAGAAACAGAGAGAGACAGAGTGACAGAGAGAGACAGAGAGAGACAGAGACAGAGAAAGAGAGAGAGACAGAGAGAGACAGAGAGAGTCAGATAGACAGAGAGAGACAGAGAGAGACAGTGAGAGACAGAGAGAGACAGAGTGACAGATAGAGACAGAGAGAGACAGAGAGAGGGAAAGAGAGAGACAGAGAGAGACACAGAGAGACAGAGAAAGACAGAGAGAGAGACAGATAGAGACAGAGAGAAACAGAGAGAGACAGAGATAGAGAAAGAGAGAGACAAAGAGAGACATAGAGAGAGACAGAGAGAGACAGAGAGAGACAGAGCGAGACAAAGAAAGACACAGAGAAAGACAGAGACAGAGAGATACAGAGATAGAGACAGAGAGTGACAGATAGACAGAGAGAGACATAGAGAGACAGAGAGAGACAGAGTTACAGAGAGAGACAGAGAGAGACAGAGAGAGAGACAGAGAGAGACAGAAAGAGTCAGAAGGACAGAGAGAGACAGAGATAGAGACAGAGAGAGACAGAGAGAAAGAGAGAGACAGAGAGAGTCAGAGAGAGACAGAGACAGAGTGAGAAAGACAGAGAGAGACAGAGATAGAGAGTGAGACAGAGAGAGACACACAGAGAGACAGAGAGATACAGAGAGAGACAAAGAAAGACACAGAGAGAGACATACAGAGAGAGATACATTGAGAGAGACAGAGAGAGACAGAGAGAGACAGAGAGAGAGATAGAGAGAGACACAGAGAGAGACAGAGAGAGACAGAGAGACAGAGAGAGACAAAGAAAGATACAGAGAGAGACATAGAGAGACAGAGAGACAGAGAGAGACAGAGAGAGACAGATAGACAGAGAGAGTTAGAGAGAGACAGAGTGACAGAGAGAGACATAGAGAGAAAGAGATAGAGACAGAGAGAAGGAAAGAAAGAGACACACAGAGAGATAGAGACAGAGAGAAACAGAGAGAGACAGAGATAGAGAAAGAGAGAGACAGAGAGAGACATAGAGAGAGTTACAGAGAGAGACAAAGAGAGACAGAGAGAGACAAAGAAAGACACAGAGAGAGACAAAGAGAGACAGAGAGATATAGAGAGAGAGAAAGAGAGAGACAGAGAGAGACATAAAGAGAGAGACAGAGAGAGACAGGGAGAGACAGAGAGAGACAAAGAAAGACACAGAGAGAGACAGAGAGGGACAGAGAGAGACAGAGAGAGGCAGAGTGACAGAGAGAGACAGAGAGAGACAGAGATAGAGACAGAGAGAGACAGAGAGAGGGAAAGAGAGAGACAGAGAGAGAGAGAGAGACAGAGAGAGACAGAGAGAGAGACAGATAGAGACAGAGAGAAATAGAGAGAGACAGAGATAGAGAAAGAGAGAGACAGAGAGAGACATAGAGAGAGAGACAGAGAGAGACTTTCCACTTTTTCAGGTTTTCTTGCCATATTCCGGTTCCTTCAGTGTGAGTTTTTAATTTTCTAATTCTTTCAGGGTTTTTTGCCATATTCTGGGTCCTACAGCGTGTATTTTTAATTTTCCAAGTTTTTCAGGGTTACTCAGCATATTTTGGGTCCTACAGTGTGATTTTTTTCATTTTCCACCTTTTTCAGGTTTTCTTGCCAATTTCGGGGTACTTCAGTGTGAGTTTTTAATATTCCACTTTTTACAGGGTTAATCGCCATATTCTGCGTCCTACAGTGTGATTTTTAAATTTTCCACGATTCTCAGGGTTTCTCGCCATATTCAGGTCCTACAGTTTGATTTTTTAATTTTAAACGTTTTTAAGTTTTTTTCGTCATGTTCTGGGTCCTACAGTTTGATATTCTCATTATCCAACTTTTTCAGATTTTCTCAGCATATTCTGGGTCCTACATTGTGAATTTTTAATTTTCCACGTTTTTCAAGGTTTCTTGCCATATTCTGGTCCTATAGTGTGATTTTCTCATTTTCCTCCTTTTTCAGTGTTTCTCGCCATATTCTGGGTCCTACAGTGTGAATATTTAATTTTCCATGTTTTTCATGTTTTCTCGCCATATTCTGGGTCCTTCAGTTTGTGTTTTTAATTTTCCTCGTTTTTCAGGTTTTCTCACCATATTCCCGGACCTTCAGTGTGAATTTTTAATTTTCCATGTTTTTCAGGTTTTTTCGTCATATTCTGGGTCCTAGAGTGTGATTTTCTCATTTCCACGTTTTTTAGGATTTCTCCCCATATTCGGGGTCCTTCAGTGTGAGTTTTTGATTTCCTACTTTTTCAGGGTTTCTCAATATATTCTGGTTCCTACAGCGTGTATTTTATTTTTCCAAGTTTTTCAAGGGTTTCTAGGCATATTCTGGGTCCTACAGTGTGAACATTTAATTTTCCATGATTATCAGGGTTTCTCAGCATATTCTGGGTCCTGCAGTGTGATTTTCTCATTTTTCACCTTTTTCAAGTTTTTTCGCTATTCTGGGTTCTACATGTGATTTTCTCATTTTCCACCTTTTTCAGGTTTTCTCGCTATATTCCGGGTCCTTCAGTGTGAATTTTTAATTTTCCACGTTTTTCAGGGTTTCTCGGCATATTCTGTTTCCTGCAGTGTGATTTTCTCATTTTCCAAGTTTTTCAGGTTTTTTCGTAATTCTGGGTCTTACAGTGTGATTTTCTCATTTTTCACCTTTTGGAGGGTTTCTTGCCATATTCTGGGTCCAACAGAGTGTATTTTTAATTTTCCACGTTTTTCCGGTTTCTCACCATATTCTGGGTCCAACAGCGCGTATTTTTAATTTTCCACGTTTTTCAGGGTTTCTTGGCATATTCTGGGTCCTAAAGTGTGATTTTCTCATTTTCGAAGTTTTTCAAGTTTTTTTCGCAATTCTGGGTCCTACAGTCATTTATTCTCATTTTCCACCTTTTTCAGGTTTTCTCGCCATATTCGGGGTCTTTCAGTGTGAATTTTTAGTTTTTTACTTTTTTCAGGTTTTCTTGCCATATTCTGGGTCATTCAGTGTGAGTTTTTAATTTTCCACGTTTTTCAGGTTTTTTCGTCATATTCTGGGTACTACAGTGTGATTTTTCTCATTTTCTCGTTTTTCAGGTTTTCTTGCCATATTCCAGGTCCTTCAGGGTGAATTTTTAATTTTCCATGTTTTTCAGTATTTCTCGCCATATTCTGGGTAATACAGTGTGAATTTTTAATTTTCCACTTTTTTCATGGTTTCTCGCCATATTCTGTGTCCGACAGTGTGAATTTTTAATTTTCATGTTTTTCAGGGTTACTCAGCATATTCTAGGTCCTGCAGTATGATTTTCTCATTTTCCACGTTTTATAAATTTTTTCGTAATTCTGGGTCCTACAGTGTGATTTTCTCATTTTCTACGTTTTTCATGTTTTTTCGCAATTCTGTGTCCTACAGTGTGATTATTCTCTATTTCCACCTTTTTCAGGTATTCTTGCCATATTCAGGGTCCTTCCGTGTAAGTTTTTAATTTTCTACTTTTTTCAGGGTTTCCTGTCATAATCTGGCTCCTTCAAAGCATATTTTTATTTTTCCTCGTTTTTCTGGGTTTCTCAGCATATTCTGGGTCCTACAGTGTATTTTTCTCATTTTTAAACATTTTCAGATTTTCTCACCATATTCGGGGTCCTACAGTGTGAATTTTTAATTTTAATCGTTTTTAAGTTTTTTTCATCATATTCTGGGTCCTACAGTTGATTTTGTCATTAACCACCTTTTTCATGTTTTCTCACCATATTCGTGGTCCTTCAGTGTGAGTTTTTAGTTTTTTAGTTTTTTCATGGTTTGTTGCCATATTCTGGGTCCTACAGCGTGTATGTTTAATTTTGCACATTTTTCAGGGTTTCTCGGCATATTCTGGGTCCTACAGTGTGATTTTCTCATTTTCGACGTTTTTCAATTTTTTTTCGCAATTCTGGGTCCTATAGTGTGATTTTCTCATTTTCCACCTTTTTCAGGTTTTCTCGACATATTCAGGGTCCTTCAGTGTGAGATTTAAATTTTTTACTTTTTTCAGTGTTTCTCGCCATATTCTGCATCCTACAGTGTGAATTTTAAATTTTTCACGTTTTTCAGGTTTTCTTGCCATGTTCTGTGTCCTACAGTATGAATTTTTAATTTTAAACCTTTTTAAGTTTTTTTCGTCATATTCTGGGTCCTTCAGTGTGATTTTCTCATTTTCCAACTTTTTCAGGTCTTCTCGGCATATTCTGAGTCCTACAGTGTGAATTTTCGATTTTCCACGTTTTTCAAGTTTTCTTGCCATATTCTGTTCCTAGAGTGTGAATTTTTAATTTTCCACTTTTTTCAGTGTTTCTTTCCCTATCCTGGGTTCTACTTTGTGAATATTTAATTTTCCATGTTTTTCAGGTTTTCTCGCCATATTCTGGGTCCTTCAGTGTGAGTTTTTAATTTTCCTCGTTTTTCAGGTTTTCTCACCATATTCAAGGTCATACAGTGTGATTTTCTCATTTCCACGTTTTTCTTATTTTCTTGCCATATTCCAGGTTCTTCAGTGTGAATTTTTAATTTTCCACGTTTTTCAAGGTTTCTTGCCATATTCTGGTCCTTTAGAGTGAATTTTTAATTTTCAAGATTTTACAGTTTCTCAAAATATTCTGTGTCCTCCAGTGTGAATATTTAATTTTCTAGGTTTTACAGGTTTTCTTGCCATATTCTGGGTCCTTCAGTGTGAGATTTTAATTTTCCTCATTTTTCAGTTTTGCTCGCTATATCCGGGTCCTTGAGTGTGAATTTTTATTTTTCCACATTTTTCAGGTTTCTTCGTCATAATCTGGTTCTACAGTGTGATTTTTTTCATTTCCATGTTTTTCAGGTTTTCTCGCCATATTTGGGGTCCTTCAGTGTGAGTTTTTTAATTTCTAGTTTTTAAGGTTTTCTTGCCATATTCTGGGTACTACAGTGTGAATTTTAAATTTTCCACGTTTTTAAGTTATTTCGTCATATTCTGATTATTACAGTGTGATTTTCTCGTTTTTTTCCTTTTTCAGTGTTTCTCGCCATATTCAGGGTCCTATAGTGTGAATATTTAATTTTCAATGTTTTTCAGGTTTTCTCAGCATATTCTGGCTCCTGCAGTGTTATTTTCTCGTTTTCAACCTTTTTCAGGTTTTCTCACAATTCTGGGTCCTACATGTGATTTTCTCATTTTCCACCTTTTTCAGGTTATCTCGCCATAATCTAGGTCCTACAGTGTGAGTTTTTAATTTTCCTCGTTTTTTCAGGTTTTCTCGCCATATTCTGATTCCTTCAGTGTGAATTTTTAATTTTCCACGTTTTCCAGGTTTTTTCATCATATTCTGGGTCCTACAGTGTGATATTCTCGTTTCCAAGTTTTTCAGGATTTCTTGCCATATTCCAGGTCCTGCAGTGTGAATTTTTAATTTTCCACGTTTTTCAGTATTTCTCCCCATATTTTGGGTAATACAGTGTGAATTTTTAATTTTCCTCGTTTTTCAGGTTTTCTCGCCAAATTCCGGGTCCTTCAGTGTGAATTTTTAATTTTCCACGATTTTCAGGGATTCTCAGCATATTCTGGGTCCTGCAGTGTGATTTTCTCATTTTCCACCTTTTTCATGTTTTCTAGCCATATCCTCGTCCATCAGTGTGAGTTTATAGTTATCTACTTTTTTCAGGGTTGCTGGCCGTATTCTGGGTAATACAGTGTGAATTTTTATTGTCCAATATTTTTCAAGGTTTCTCGCCATAATGTGGGTCTGACAGTGTGAATTTTTAATTTTCACGTTTTTCACGGTTTCTTGGCATATTTTGGGTCCTGAAGAGTGATTTTCTCATTTTCCACGTTTTTAAAGTTTTTTCGTAATTCTGGGTCCTACAGTGTGATTTTCTCATTTTCCACCTTTTTCAGGTTTTCTCGCCATATTCCGGGTCCTTCAGTGTGAGTTTTTAATTTTCTAATTCTTTCAGGGTTTCTTGCCATATTCTGGGTCCTACAGCGTGTATTTTTAATTTTCCACGTTTTTCAGGGTTACTCGGCCTATTCTGGGTCCTACAGTGTGATTTTCTCATTTTTGACATTTTTCAAGTTTTTTGTTTTGCAATTCTGGTCCTACAGTGTGATTTTCTCATTTTCCACCTTTTTCAGGTTTTCTCGCCATATTCCGGGTCCATCAGTGTGAGTTTATAGTTATCTACTTTTTTCAGGGTTGATTGCCATATTCTGGGTAATACAGTGAGAATTTTCATTGTCCAATTTTTTCATGGTTTCTCGCCATAATCTGGTTCCCCCAGCGTATATTTTTAATTTTCCACGTTTTCAGGGTTTCTCGGCATATTCTGGGTCCTACAGTGTGATTTTCTCATTTTTGATATTTTTCAAGTTTTTTGTTTTGCAATTCTGGTCCTACAGTGTGATTTTCTCATTTTCCACCTTTTTCAGGTTTTCTCGCCATATTCCGGGTCCTTCAGTGTGAGTTTTTAATTTTCTAATTCTTTCAGGGTTTCTTGCCATATTCTGGGTCCTACAGCGTGTATTTTTAATTTTCCACATTTTTCAGGGTTACTCGGCCTATTCTGGGTCCTACAGTGTGATTTTCTCATTTTTGACATTTTTCAAGTTTTTTGTTTCGCAATTCTGGATCCTACAGTGTGATTTTCTCATTTTCCACCTTTTTCAGGTTTTCTTGCCATTTTCGGGGTACTTCAGTGTGAGTTTTTAATATTCTACTTTTTACAGGGTTAATCGCCATATTCTGTGTCCTACAGTGTGATTTTTAAATTTTCCACGTTTCTCTGGGTTTCTCGCCATATTCTGGTCCTACAGTGTGAATTTTTAATTTTAAACGTTTTTAAGTTTTTTTTCGTCATGTTCTGTGTCCTACACTGTGACATGCTCATTATCCAACTTTTTCAGGTTTTCTCAGCATATTCTGGGTCCTTCAGTGTGAATATTTAATTTTCCATGTTTTTCATGTTTTCTCGCCATATTCCGGGTCCTTCAGTTTGTGTTTTTAATTTTCCTCGTTTTTCAGGTTTTCTTGCCATATTCCCGGTCCTTCAGTGTGAATTTTTAATTTTCCTGGTTTTTCAGATTTTTTCGTCATATTCTTGGTCCTAGAGTGTGATTTTCTCATTTCCACGTTTTTCAGGATTTCTCCCCGTATTTGGGGTCCTTCAGTGTGAGTTTTTGATTTTCTACTTTTTCAGGGTTTCTCAATATATTCTGGTTCCTACAGCGTGTATTTATTTTTCCACGTTTTTCAAGGGTTTCTCCGCATATTCTGGGTCCTACAGTGTGATTTTTTTTTTTATTTTCGACGGTTTTCAAGTTTTTTCGCAATTCTGGGTCCTACAGTGTGATTTTCTCATTTTCCACCTTTTTTCAGGTTTTCTCGCCATATTCGGGGTCCTTCAGTGTGAGTTTCTAATTTCCTAGTTTTTCAAGTTTTTTCGTAATTCTAGGACCTACAGTGTGGTTTTCTCATTTTCCACCTTTTTCAGGTTTTTTTCGCCATATTTGGGGTCCTTCAGTGTGAGCTTTTAATTTTCTACATTTTTCAGGGTTTTTCGCCATATTCTGGGTCCTTCAGTGTGAATTTTTAATGTTCCTTGTTTTTCTGGTTTTCTTGCCATATTCCAGGTCCTTCAGTGTGAATTTTTACTTTTCCACGTTTTTTAGTATTTCTTGCCATATTCTGGGAAATACAGTGTGAATTTTTAATTTTCATGTATTCAGTGTTTCTAGGCATATTCTGGGTCCTCCACTGTGATTTTCTCATTTTCGACGTTTTTCAAGTTTTTCGTTAATCACTGTGATTTCTCATTTTCCACCTTTCAGGGTTCCTCGCCATATTTTGGGTCCTTCAGTGTGAGTTTTTAATTTTCTAATTTTTTCAGGTTTTCTTGCCATATTCTGGGTCCTATTGTGTATATTTTTAATTTTCCACGTTTTTCAGGGTTTCATGGCATATTCTTGGTTCTACACTGTGATTATCTCATTTTCCACCTTTTTCAGGTTTTCTCTCCATATTCGGCGTCCTTCAGTGGGAGTTTTTAATTTTCTACTTTTTTCAGGGTTTCTCGCCATATTCTGGGTCCTACAGTGTGATTTTCTCATTTAGGACTTTTTACAAATTTTTTCGCAATTCTGGGTCCTACAGTGTGATTATTATCATTTTTAAACGTTTTCAGGTTTTCTCGCCATGTTCGGGATCCTTCAGTGTGAGGTTTTAATTTTCCTCGTTTTTCAGGTTTTCTCGACATATTCTGGGTCCTTCAGTGTGAATTTTTAATTTTCACGTTTTTCAGGGTTTCTCGACATATTCCGGGTCCTTCAGTGTGAATTTTTTATTTTCCACGTTTTTCAGGTTTTTTCGTTATATTCTGGGTCTTACAGTGTGATTTTCTCATTTCCATGTTTTTCAGGTTTTCTAGCCATATTCCACGTCCTTCAGTGTGAATTTTTAATTTTCCAGGTTTTTCAGTATTTCTTGCCATATTCTGGGTAATACAGTGTGATTTTCTCATTTTCCACTTTTTTCAGGTTTAATCGCAATATTTGGGGTCCTTCAGTGTGAGTTTTTAATTTTGTACTTTTTCAGGGTTCTGGCCATATTCTGGGTCCTATAGTGTGTGTTTTTAATTTTCCACGTTTTTCCTGGTTTCTCGGCATATTCTGGGTCCTACAGTGTGATTTTCTCATTTTCGATATTTTTCATGTTTTTTCCCAATTCTGGGTCCTACAGTGTGATTATTCTCATTTTCCACCTTTCAGGTTTTCTCGCCATATTCGGGGTCTTTCAGTGTGAATTTTTAATTTTCTACTTTTTTCAGGTTATCTCGCCATATTCTGGGTCCTTCAGTGTGAGTTTTTATTTTTTCTGGTTTTGTAGCCATATTCCGGGTCCTTCAGTGTGAATTTTTAATTTTCCATGTTTTTCAGGTGTTTTCATCATATTCTGTGTCCTACAGTGTGATTTTCTCATTTCCAAGTTTTTCAGGTTTTTGTGCCATATTCCAGGTCCTTCAGTGTAAATTTTTAATTTTCCACATTTTTCAGTGTTTCTCCCCCATATTCTGGGTAACACAGTGTGAATTTTTAATTTTCCACTTTTTTCATGGTTTCTCTTCATGTTCTAGGTCTGACCTTGTGAATTTTTACTTTTCACGTTTTTCAGGGTTTTCTCGCATATTCTGGGTCTTACAGTATGTTTTTCTCATTTTCCCCCCCTTTTCAAGTTATTTTCGCAATTTTGGGTCCTACAGTGGGAATTTCTGTTTTTCCACTTTTTCAGGGTTTCTTGCCATATTCTATGTCCTTAAGTGGGAATTTTTAATTTTCCACTTTTTTCAGGGTTTTTCATCATATTCCAAGTCCTTCAGTGTGAGTTTTTAATTTTCCACGTTTTTCAGGGTTTCTCAACATATTTTGGGTCCTACAGTGTGAATTTTTAATTTTCTACCTTTTTCAAGATTTCTCGCCATATTCTATGTCCTTCCACGTTTTTCAGGTTTTCTGGCCATATTCCAGGTCTTTCTGAGTGAGTTGATAATTTTCCACATTTTTAAGGTTTTCTCCCTATATTCCAAATCCTTGAGTGTGAGTTATTAATTTTCCATGTTTTTCTGGTTTTGTCGCCATATTCCAGGTCTTTCAGTGTGAGTTTTTAATTATCTACTTTTTACAGGGTTTCTTGCCTTATTCTGG
>NW_028227571.1:84100-127373 GCF_978045245.1 Mus caroli | reverse complement strand
TCACTCATATACTATGTACTACACTGTGCGTTTCTTATATTCTAAGTTTTTCAGTGCAACTCACTCATATACTATGTACTACACTGTGCGTTTCTTAAATTCTAAGTTTTTCAGTGCAACTCACTCATATACTATGTACTACACTGAGCGTTTCTTATATTCTAAGTTTTTCAGTGCAACTCACTCATATACTATGTACTACACTGTGCGTTTCTTATATTCTAAGTTTTTCAGTGCAACTCACTCATATACTATGTACTACACTGTGCGTTTCTTATATTCTAAGTTTTTCAGTGCAACTCACTCATATACTATGTACTACACTGTGCGTTTCTTATATTCTAAGTTTTTCAGTGCAACTCACTCATATACTATGTACTACACTGTGCGTTTCTTATATTCTAAGTTTTTCAGTGCAACTCACTCATATACTATGTACTACACTGTGCGTTTCTTATATTCTAAGTTTTTCAGTGCAACTCACTCATATACTATGTACTACACTGTGCGTTTCTTATATTCTAAGTTTTTCAGTGCAACTCACTCATATACTATGTACTACACTGTGCGTTTCTTATATTCTAAGTTTTTCAGTGCAACTCACTCATATACTATGTACTACACTGTGCGTTTCTTATATTCTAAGTTTTTCAGTGCAACTCACTCATATACTATGTACTACACTGTGCATTTCGTGTAATGCGGGTTTTCAGTAATTCTAAGTTTTTCAGTGCAACTCACTCATATACTATGTACTACACTGTGCGTTTCTTATATTCTAAGTTTTTCAGTGCAACTCACTCATATACTATGTACTACACTGTGCGTTTCTTATATTCTAAGTTTTTCAGTGCAACTCACTCATATACTATGTACTACACTGTTCGTTTCCGATATTCTAAGTTTTTCAGTGCAACTCACTCATATACTATGTACTACACTGTGCGTTTCTTATATTCTAAGTTTTTTCAGTGCAACTCACTCATATACTATGTACTACACTGTGCGTTTCTTATATTCTAAGTTTTTCAGTGCAACTCACTCATATACTATGTACTACACTGTGCGTTTCTTATATTCTAAGTTTTTCAGTGCAACTCACTCATATACTATGTACTACACTGTGCATTTCGTGTAATGCGGGTTTTCAGTAATTCTAAGTTTTTCAGTGCAACTCACTCATATACTATGTACTACACTGTGCGTTTCTTATATTCTAAGTTTTTCAGTGCAACTCACTCATATACTATGTACTACACTGTGCGTTTCTTATATTCTAAGTTTTTCAGTGCAAATCACTCATATACTATGTACTACACTGTGCGTTTCTTATATTCTAAGTTTTTCAGTGCAACTCACTCATATACTATGTACTACACTGTGCATTTCGTGTAATGCGGGTTTTTCAGTAAATTCTAAGTTTTTTCAGTGCAACTCACTCATATACTATGTAATACACTGTGCATTTCGTGTAATGCGGGTTTTTCAGTAAATTCTAAATTTTTCAGTGCAACTCACTCATATACTATGTACTACACTGTGCGTTTCTTATATTCTAAGTTTTTCAGTGCAACTCACTCATATACTATGTACTACACTGTTCGTTTCCGATATTCTAAGTTTTTCAGTGCAACTCACTCATATACTATGTACTACACTGTGCGTTTCTTATATTCTAAGTTTTTCAGTGCAACTCACTCATATACTATGTACTACACTGTGCGTTTCTTATATTCTAAGTTTTTCAGTGCAACTCACTCATATACTATGTACTACACTGTGCGTTTCTTATATTCTAAGTTTTTCAGTGCAACTCACTCATATACTATGTACTACACTGTGCGTTTCTTAAATTCTAAGTTTTTCAGTGCAACTCACTCATATACTATGTACTACACTGTCCGTTTCTTAAATTCTAAGTTTTTCAGTGCAACTCACTCATATACTATGTACTACACTGAGCGTTTCTTATATTCTAAGTTTTTCAGTGCAACTCATATACTATGTACTACACTGTGCGTTTCTTATATTCTAAGTTTTTCAGTGCAACTCACTCATATACTATGTACTACACTGTGCGTTTCTTATATTCTAAGTTTTTCAGTGCAACTCACTCATATACTATGTCCTACACTGTGCGTTTCTTAGAAATATAAGAGTTTTTCAGTGCAACTCACTCATATACTAAGTACTACACTGTGCGTTTCTTATATTCTAAGTTTTTCAGTGCAACTCACTCATATACTATGTACTACACTGTGCGTTTCTTATATTCTAAGTTTTTCAGTGCAACTCACTCATATACTATGTACTACACTGTGCGTTTCTTATATTCTAAGTTTTTCAGTGCAACTCACTCATATACTATGTACTACACTGTGCGTTTCTTATATTCTAAGTTTTTCAGTGCAACTCACTCATATACTATGTACTACACTGTGCATTTCGTGTAATGCGGGTTTTCAGTAAATTCTAAGTTTTTCAGTGCAACTCACTCATATACTATGTACTACACTGTGCGTTTCTTATATTCTAAGTTTTTCAGTGCAACTCACTCATATACTATGTACTACACTGTGCGTTTCTTATATTCTAAGTTTTTCAGTGCAACTCACTCATATACTATGTACTACACTGTGCGTTTCTTATATTCTAAGTTTTTCAGTGCAACTCACTCATATACTATGTACTACACTGTGCGTTTCCGATATTCTAAGTTTTTCAGTGCAAATCACTCATATACTATGTACTACACTGTGCGTTTCTTATATTCTAAGTTTTTCAGTGCAACTCACTCATATACTATGTACTACACTGTGCGTTTCTTATATTCTAAGTTTTTCAGTGCAACTCACTCATATACTATGTACTACACTGTGCGTTTCTTATATTCTAAGTTTTTCAGTGCAACTCACTCATATACTATGTACTACACTGTGTGTTTCTTATATTCTAAGTTTTTCAGTGCAACTCACTCATATAATATGTACTACACTGTGCGTTTCTTATATTCTAAGTTTTTCAGTGCAACTCACTCATATACTATGTACTACACTGTGCGTTTCTTATATTCTAAGTTTTTCAGTGCAACTCACTCATATACTATGTACTACACTGTGCATTTCGTGTAATGCGGGTTTTTCAGTAAATTCTAAGTTTTTCAGTGCAACTCACTCATATACTATGTACTACACTGTGCATTTCGTGTAATGCGGGTTTTTCAGTAAATTCTAAATTTTTCAGTGCAACTTACTCATATACTATGTACTACACTGTGCGTTTCTTATATTCTAAGTTTTTCAGTGCAACTCACTCATATACTATGTACTACACTGTGCGTTTCTTATATTCTAAGGTTTTTCAGTGCAACTCACTCATATACTATGTACTACACTGTGCGTTTCTTAAATTCTACTATGTACTACACTGTGCGTTTCTTATATTCTAAGTTTTTCAGTGCAACTCACTCATATACTATGTACTACACTGTGCGTTTCTTATATTCTAAGTTTTTCAGTGCAACTCACTCATATACTAAGTACTACACTGTGCGTTTCTTATATTCTAAGTTTTTCAGTGCAACTCACTCATATACTATGTACTACACTGTGCGTTTCTTATATTCTAAGTTTTTCAGTGCAACTCACTCATATACTATGTACTACACTGTGCGTTTCTTATATTCTAAGTTTTTCAGTGCAACTCACTCATATACTATGTACTACACTGTGCGTTTCTTATATTCTAAGTTTTTCAGTGCAACTCACTCATATACTATGTACTACACTGTGAATTTCGTGTAATGCGGGTTTTTCAGTAAATTCTAAGTTTTTCAGTGCAACTCACTCATATACTATGTACTACACTGTGCGTTTCTTATATTCTAAGTTTTTCAGTGCAACTCACTCATATACTATGTACTACACTGTGCGTTTCTTATATTCTAAGTTTTTCAGTGCAACTCACTCATATACTATGTACTACACTGTGCGTTTCTTATATTCTAAGTTTTTCAGTGCAACTCACTCATATACTATGTACTACACTGTGCGTTTCTTATATTCTAAGTTTTTCAGTGCAACTCACTCATATACTATGTACTACACTGTGCGTTTCTTATATTCTAAGTTTTTCAGTGCAACTCACTCATATACTATGTACTACACTGTGCGTTTCTTATATTCTAAGTTTTTCAGTGCAACTCACTCATATACTATGTACTACACTGTGTGTTTCTTATATTCTAAGTTTTTCAGTGCAACTCACTCATATACTATGTACTACACTCTGCGTTTCTTATATTCTAAGTTTTTCAGTGCAACTCACTCATATACTATGTACTACACTGTGCGTTTCTTATATTCTAAGTTTTTCAGTGCAACTCACTCATATACTATGTACTACACTGTGCATTTCGTGTAATGCGGGTTTTTCAGTAAATTCTAAGTTTTTCAGTGCAACTCACTCATATACTATGTACTACACTGTGCATTTCGTGTAATGCGGGTTTTTCAGTAAATTCTAAATTTTTCAGTGCAACTCACTCATATACTATGTACTACACTGTGCGTTTCTTATATTCTAAGTTTTTCAGTGCAACTCACTCATATACTATGTACTACACTCTGCGTTTCTTATATTCTAAGTTTTTCAGTGCAACTCACTCATATACTATGTACTACACTGTGCGTTTCTTATATTCTAAGTTTTTCAGTGCAAATCACTCATATACTATGTACTTACACTGTGCGTTTCTTATATTCTAAGTTTTTCAGTGCAACTCACTCATATACTATGTACTACACTGTGCGTTTCTTATATTCTAAGTTTTTTCAGTGCAACTCACTCATATACTATGTACTACACTGTGCGTTTCTTAAATTCTAAGTTTTTCAGTGCAACTCACTCATATACTATGTACTACACTGTCCGTTTCTTAAATTCTAAGTTTTTCAGTGCAACTCACTCATATACTATGTACTACACTGAGCGTTTCTTATATTCTAAGTTTTTCAGTGCAACTCATATACTATGTACTACACTGTGCGTTTCTTATATTCTAAGTTTTTCAGTGCAACTCACTCATATACTATGTACTACACTGTGCGTTTCTTATATTCTAAGTTTTTCAGTGCAACTCACTCATATACTATGTACTACACTGTGCGTTTCTTAGAATATAAGTTTTTCAGTGCAACTCACTCATATACTAAGTACTACACTGTGCGTTTCTTATATTCTAAGTTTTTCAGTGCAACTCACTCATATACTATGTACTACACTGTGCGTTTCTTATATTCTAAGTTTTTCAGTGCAACTCACTCATATACTATGTACTACACTGTGCGTTTCTTATATTCTAAGTTTTTCAGTGCAACTCACTCATATACTATGTACTACACTGTGCGTTTCTTATATTCTAAGTTTTTCAGTGCAACTCACTCATATACTATGTACTACACTGTGCATTTCGTGTAATGCGGGTTTTTCAGTAAATTCTAAGTTTTTCAGTGCAACTCACTCATATACTATGTACTACACTGTGCGTTTCTTATATTCTAAGTTTTTCAGTGCAACTCACTCATATACTATGTACTACACTGTGCGTTTCTTATATTCTAAGTTTTTTCAGTGCAACTCACTCATATACTATGTACTACACTGTGCGTTTCCGATATTCTAAGTTTTTCAGTGCAACTCACTCATATACTATGTACTACACTGTGCGTTTCTTATATTCTAAGTTTTTCAGTGCAACTCACTCATATACTATGTACTACACTGTGCGTTTCTTATATTCTAAGTTTTTCAGTGCAACTCACTCATATACTATGTACTACACTGTGCGTTTCTTATATTCTAAGTTTTCAGTGCAACTCACTCATATACTATGTACTACACTGTGTGTTTCTTATATTCTAAGTTTTTCAGTGCAACTCACTCATATACTATGTACTACACTGTGCGTTTCTTATATTCTAAGTTTTTCAGTGCAACTCACTCATATACTATGTACTACACTGTGCGTTTCTTATATTCTAAGTTTTTCAGTGCAACTCACTCATATACTATGTACTACACTGTGCATTTCGTGTAATGCGGGTTTTTCAGTAAATTCTAAGTTTTTCAGTGCAACTCACTCATATACTATGTACTTACACTGTGCATTTCGTGTAATGCGGGTTTTCAGTAAATTCTAAATTTTTCAGTGCAACTCACTCATATACTATGTACTACACTGTGCGTTTCTTATATTCTAAGTTTTTCAGTGCAACTCACTCATATACTATGTACTACACTGTGCGTTTCTTATATTCTAAGTTTTCAGTGCAACTCACTCATATACTATGTACTACACTGTGCGTTTCTTATATTCTAAGTTTTTCAGTGCAAATCACTCATATACTATGTACTACACTGTGCGTTTCTTATATTCTAAGTTTTTCAGTGCAACTCACTCATATACTATGTACTACACTGTGCGTTTCTTATATTCTAAGTTTTTCAGTGCAACTCACTCATATACTATGTACTACACTGTGCGTTTCTTAAATTCTAAGTTTTTCAGTGCAACTCACTCATATACTATGTACTACACTGAGCGTTTCTTATATTCTAAGTTTTTCAGTGCAACTCACTCATATACTATGTACTACACTGTGCGTTTCTTATATTCTAAGTTTTTCAGTGCAACTCACTCATATACTATGTACTACACTGTGCGTTTCTTATATTCTAAGTTTTTCAGTGCAACTCACTCATATACTATGTACTACACTCTGCGTTTCTTATATTCTAAGTTTTTCAGTGCAACTCACTCATATACTATGTACTACACTGTGCGTTTCTTATATTCTAAGTTTTTCAGTGCAACTCACTCATATACTAAGTACTACACTGTGCGTTTCTTATATTCTAAGTTTTTCAGTGCAACTCACTCATATGACTATGTACTACACTGTGCGTTTCTTATATTCTAAGTTTTTCAGTGCAACTCACTCATATACTATGTACTACACTGTGCGTTTCTTATATTCTAAGTTTTTCAGTGCAACTCACTCATATACTATGTACTACACTGTGCGTTTCTTATATTCTAAGTTTTCAGTGCAACTCACTCATATACTATGTACTACACTGTGCATTTCGTGTAATGCGGGTTTTTCAGTAAATTCTAAGTTTTTCAGTGCAACTCACTCATATACTATGTACTACACTGTGCGTTTCTTATATTCTAAGTTTTTCAGTGCAACTCACTCATATACTATGTACTACACTGTGCGTTTCTTATATTCTAAGTTTTTCAGTGCAACTCACTCATATACTATGTACTACACTGTTCGTTTCCGATATTCTAAGTTTTTCAGTGCAACTCACTCATATACTATGTACTACACTGTGCGTTTCTTATATTCTAAGTTTTTCAGTGCAACTCACTCATATACTATGTACTACACTGTGCGTTTCTTATATTCTAAGTTTTTCAGTGCAACTCACTCATATACTATGTACTACACTGTGCGTTTCTTATATTCTAAGTTTTTCAGTGCAACTCACTCATATACTATGTACTACACTGTGCATTTCGTGTAATGCGGGTTTTTCAGTAAATTCTAAGTTTTTCAGTGCAACTCACTCATATACTATGTACTACACTGTGCGTTTCTTATATTCTAAGTTTTTCAGTGCAACTCACTCATATACTATGTACTACACTGTGCGTTTCTTATATTCTAAGTTTTTCAGTGCAAATCACTCATATACTATGTACTACACTGTGCGTTTCTTATATTCTAAGTTTTTCAGTGCAACTCACTCATATACTATGTACTACACTGTGCATTTCGTGTAATGCGGGTTTTTCAGTAAATTCTAAGTTTTTCAGTGCAACTCACTCATATACTATGTAATACACTGTGCATTTCGTGTAATGCGGGTTTTTCAGTAAATTCTAAATTTTTCAGTGCAACTCACTCATATACTATGTACTACACTGTGCGTTTCTTATATTCTAAGTTTTTCAGTGCAACTCACTCATATACTATGTACTACACTCTGCGTTTCTTATATTCTAAGTTTTTCAGTGCAACTCACTCATATACTATGTACTACACTGTGCGTTTCTTATATTCTAAGTTTTTCAGTGCAAATCACTCATATACTATGTACTACACTGTGCGTTTCTTATATTCTAAGTTTTTCAGTGCAACTCACTCATATACTATGTACTACACTGTGCGTTTCTTATATTCTAAGTTTTTCAGTGCAACTCACTCATATACTATGTACTACACTGTGCGTTTCTTAAATTCTAAGTTTTTCAGTGCAACTCACTCATATACTATGTACTACACTGTCCGTTTCTTAAATTCTAAGTTTTTCAGTGCAACTCACTCATATACTATGTACTACACTGAGCGTTTCTTATATTCTAAGTTTTTCAGTGCAACTCATATACTATGTACTACACTGTGCGTTTCTTATATTCTAAGTTTTTCAGTGCAACTCACTCATATACTATGTACTACACTGTGCGTTTCTTATATTCTAAGTTTTTCAGTGCAACTCACTCATATACTATGTCCTACACTGTGCGTTTCTTAGAATATAAGTTTTTCAGTGCAACTCACTCATATACTAAGTACTACACTGTGCGTTTCTTATATTCTAAGTTTTTCAGTGCAACTCACTCATATACTATGTACTACACTGTGCGTTTCTTATATTCTAAGTTTTTCAGTGCAACTCACTCATATACTATGTACTACACTGTGCGTTTCTTATATTCTAAGTTTTTCAGTGCAACTCACTCATATACTATGTACTACACTGTGCGTTTCTTATATTCTAAGTTTTTCAGTGCAACTCACTCATATACTATGTACTACACTGTGCATTTCGTGTAATGCGGGTTTTTCAGTAAATTCTAAGTTTTTCAGTGCAACTCACTCATATACTATGTACTACACTGTGCGTTTCTTATATTCTAAGTTTTTCAGTGCAACTCACTCATATACTATGTACTACACTGTGCGTTTCTTATATTCTAAGTTTTTCAGTGCAACTCACTCATATACTATGTACTACACTGTGCGTTTCCGATATTCTAAGTTTTTCAGTGCAACTCACTCATATACTATGTACTACACTGTGCGTTTCTTATATTCTAAGTTTTTCAGTGCAACTCACTCATATACTATGTACTACACTGTGCGTTTCTTATATTCTAAGTTTTTCAGTGCAACTCACTCATATACTATGTACTACACTGTGCGTTTCTTATATTCTAAGTTTTTCAGTGCAACTCACTCATATACTATGTACTACACTGTGTGTTTCTTATATTCTAAGTTTTTCAGTGCAACTCACTCATATACTATGTACTACACTGTGCGTTTCTTATATTCTAAGTTTTTCAGTGCAACTCACTCATATACTATGTACTACACTGTGCGTTTCTTATATTCTAAGTTTTTCAGTGCAACTCACTCATATACTATGTACTACACTGTGCATTTCGTGTAATGCGGGTTTTTCAGTAAATTCTAAGTTTTTCAGTGCAACTCACTCATATACTATGTACTACACTGTGCATTTCGTGTAATGCGGGTTTTTCAGTAAATTCTAAATTTTTCAGTGCAACTCACTCATATACTATGTACTACACTGTGCGTTTCTTATATTCTAAGTTTTTCAGTGCAACTCACTCATATACTATGTACTACACTGTGCGTTTCTTATATTCTAAGTTTTTCAGTGCAACTCACTCATATACTATGTACTACACTGTGCGTTTCTTATATTCTAAGTTTTTCAGTGCAAATCACTCATATACTATGTACTACACTGTGCGTTTCTTATATTCTAAGTTTTTCAGTGCAACTCACTCATATACTATGTACTACACTGTGCGTTTCTTATATTCTAAGTTTTTCAGTGCAACTCACTCATATACTATGTACTACACTGTGCGTTTCTTAAATTCTAAGTTTTTCAGTGCAACTCACTCATATACTATGTACTACACTGAGCGTTTCTTATATTCTAAGTTTTTCAGTGCAACTCACTCATATACTATGTACTACACTGTGCGTTTCTTATATTCTAAGTTTTTCAGTGCAACTCACTCATATACTATGTACTACACTGTGCGTTTCTTATATTCTAAGTTTTTCAGTGCAACTCACTCATATACTATGTACTACACTCTGCGTTTCTTATATTCTAAGTTTTTCAGTGCAACTCACTCATATACTATGTACTACACTGTGCGTTTCTTATATTCTAAGTTTTTCAGTGCAACTCACTCATATACTAAGTACTACACTGTGCGTTTCTTATATTCTAAGTTTTTCAGTGCAACTCACTCATATACTATGTACTACACTGTGCGTTTCTTATATTCTAAGTTTTTCAGTGCAACTCACTCATATACTATGTACTACACTGTGCGTTTCTTATATTCTAAGTTTTTCAGTGCAACTCACTCATATACTATGTACTACACTGTGCGTTTCTTATATTCTAAGTTTTTCAGTGCAACTCACTCATATACTATGTACTACACTGTGCATTTCGTGTAATGCGGGTTTTTCAGTAAATTCTAAGTTTTTCAGTGCAACTCACTCATATACTATGTACTACACTGTGCGTTTCTTATATTCTAAGTTTTTCAGTGCAACTCACTCATATACTATGTACTACACTGTGCGTTTCTTATATTCTAAGTTTTTCAGTGCAACTCACTCATATACTATGTACTACACTGTTCGTTTCCGATATTCTAAGTTTTTCAGTGCAACTCACTCATATACTATGTACTACACTGTGCGTTTCTTATATTCTAAGTTTTTCAGTGCAACTCACTCATATACTATGTACTACACTGTGCGTTTCTTATATTCTAAGTTTTTCAGTGCAACTCACTCATATACTATGTACTACACTGTGCGTTTCTTATATTCTAAGTTTTTCAGTGCAACTCACTCATATACTATGTACTACACTGTGCATTTCGTGTAATGCGGGTTTTTCAGTAAATTCTAAGTTTTTCAGTGCAACTCACTCATATACTATGTACTACACTGTGCGTTTCTTATATTCTAAGTTTTTCAGTGCAACTCACTCATATACTATGTACTACACTGTGCGTTTCTTATATTCTAAGTTTTTCAGTGCAAATCACTCATATACTATGTACTACACTGTGCGTTTCTTATATTCTAAGTTTTTCAGTGCAACTCACTCATATACTATGTACTACACTGTGCGTTTCTTATATTCTAAGTTTTTCAGTGCAACTCACTCATATACTATGTACTACACTGTGCGTTTCTTATATTCTAAGTTTTTCAGTGCAACTCACTCATATACTATGTACTACACTGTGCGTTTCTTATATTCTAAGTTTTTCAGTGCAACTCACTCATATACTATGTACTACACTGTGCGTTTCTTATATTCTAAGTTTTTCAGTGCAACTCACTCATATACTATGTACTACACTGTGCGTTTCTTATATTCTACGTTTTTCAGTGCAACTCACTCATATACTATGTACTACACTGTGCGTTTCTTATATTATAAGTTTTTCAGTGCAAATCACTCATATACTATGTACTACACTGTGCGTTTCTTATATTCTAAGTTTTTCAGTGCAACTCACTCATATACTATGTACTACACTGTGCGTTTCTTATATTCTAAGTTTTTCAGTGCAACTCACTCATATACTATGTACTACACTGTGCGTTTCTTAAATTCTAAGTTTTTCAGTGCAACTCACTCATATACTATGTACTACACTGTCCGTTTCTTAAATTCTAAGTTTTTCAGTGCAACTCACTCATATACTATGTACTACACTGAGCGTTTCTTATATTCTAAGTTTTTCAGTGCAACTCACTCATATACTATGTACTACACTGTGCGTTTCTTATATTCTAAGTTTTTCAGTGCAACTCACTCATATACTATGTACTACACTGTGCGTTTCTTATATTCTAAGTTTTTCAGTGCAACTCACTCATATACTATGTACTACACTGTGCGTTTCTTATATTCTAAGTTTTTCAGTGCAACTCACTCATATACTATGTACTACACTCTGCGTTTCTTATATTCTAAGTTTTTCAGTGCAACTCACTCATATACTATGTACTACACTGTGCGTTTCTTATATTCTAAGTTTTTCAGTGCAACTCACTCATATACTAAGTACTACACTGTGCGTTTCTTATATTCTAAGTTTTTCAGTGCAACTCACTCATATACTATGTACTACACTGTGCGTTTCTTATATTCTAAGTTTTTCAGTGCAACTCACTCATATACTATGTACTACACTCTGCGTTTCTTATATTCTAAGTTTTTCAGTGCAACTCACTCATATACTATGTACTACACTGTGCGTTTCTTATATTCTAAGTTTTTCAGTGCAACTCACTCATATACTATGTACTACACTGTGCATTTCGTGTAATGCGGGTTTTTCAGTAAATTCTAAGTTTTTCAGTGCAACTCACTCATATACTATGTACTACACTGTGCGTTTCTTATATTCTAAGTTTTTCAGTGCAACTCACTCATATACTATGTACTACACTGTGCGTTTCTTATATTCTAAGTTTTTCAGTGCAACTCACTCATATACTATGTACTACACTGTGCGTTTCCGATATTCTAAGTTTTTCAGTGCAACTCACTCATATACTATGTACTACACTGTGCGTTTCTTATATTCTAAGTTTTTCAGTGCAACTCACTCATATACTATGTACTACACTGTGCGTTTCTTATATTCTAAGTTTTTCAGTGCAACTCACTCATATACTATGTACTACACTGTGCGTTTCTTATATTCTAAGTTTTTCAGTGCAACTCACTCATATACTATGTACTACACTGTGTGTTTCTTATATTCTAAGTTTTTCAGTGCAACTCACTCATATAATATGTACTACACTGTGCGTTTCTTATATTCTAAGTTTTTCAGTGCAACTCACTCATATACTATGTACTACACTGTGCGTTTCTTATATTCTAAGTTTTTCAGTGCAACTCACTCATATACTATGTACTACACTGTGCATTTCGTGTAATGCGGGTTTTTCAGTAAATTCTAAGTTTTTCAGTGCAACTCACTCATATACTATGTACTACACTGTGCATTTCGTGTAATGCGGGTTTTTCAGTAAATTCTAAATTTTTCAGTGCAACTTACTCATATACTATGTACTACACTGTGCGTTTCTTATATTCTAAGTTTTTCAGTGCAACTCACTCATATACTATGTACTACACTGTGCGTTTCTTATATTCTAAGTTTTTCAGTGCAACTCACTCATATACTATGTACTACACTGTGCGTTTCTTAAATTCTACTATGTACTACACTGTGCGTTTCTTATATTCTAAGTTTTTCAGTGCAACTCACTCATATACTATGTACTACACTGTGCGTTTCTTATATTCTAAGTTTTTCAGTGCAACTCACTCATATACTAAGTACTACACTGTGCGTTTCTTATATTCTAAGTTTTTCAGTGCAACTCACTCATATACTATGTACTACACTGTGCGTTTCTTATATTCTAAGTTTTTCAGTGCAACTCACTCATATACTATGTACTACACTGTGCGTTTCTTATATTCTAAGTTTTTCAGTGCAACTCACTCATATACTATGTACTACACTGTGCGTTTCTTATATTCTAAGTTTTTCAGTGCAACTCACTCATATACTATGTACTACACTGTGAATTTCGTGTAATGCGGGTTTTTCAGTAAATTCTAAGTTTTTCAGTGCAACTCACTCATATACTATGTACTACACTGTGCGTTTCTTATATTCTAAGTTTTTCAGTGCAACTCACTCATATACTATGTACTACACTGTGCGTTTCTTATATTCTAAGTTTTTCAGTGCAACTCACTCATATACTATGTACTACACTGTGCGTTTCCGATATTCTAAGTTTTTCAGTGCAACTCACTCATATACTATGTACTACACTGTGCGTTTCTTATATTCTAAGTTTTTCAGTGCAACTCACTCATATACTATGTACTACACTGTGCGTTTCTTATATTCTAAGTTTTTCAGTGCAACTCACTCATATACTATGTACTACACTGTGCGTTTCTTATATTCTAAGTTTTTCAGTGCAACTCACTCATATACTATGTACTACACTGTGTGTTTCTTATATTCTAAGTTTTTCAGTGCAACTCACTCATATACTATGTACTACACTGTGCGTTTCTTATATTCTAAGTTTTTCAGTGCAACTCACTCATATACTATGTACTACACTGTGCGTTTCTTATATTCTAAGTTTTTCAGTGCAACTCACTCATATACTATGTACTACACTGTGCATTTCGTGTAATGCGGGTTTTTCAGTAAATTCTAAGTTTTTCAGTGCAACTCACTCATATACTATGTACTACACTGTGCATTTCGTGTAATGCGGGTTTTTCAGTAAATTCTATATTTTTCAGTGCAACTCACTCATATACTATGTACTACACTGTGCGTTTCTTATATTCTAAGTTTTTCAGTGCAACTCACTCATATACTATGTACTACACTCTGCGTTTCTTATATTCTAAGTTTTTCAGTGCAACTCACTCATATACTATGTACTACACTGTGCGTTTCTTATATTCTAAGTTTTTCAGTGCAAATCACTCATATACTATGTACTACACTGTGCGTTTCTTATATTCTAAGTTTTTCAGTGCAACTCACTCATATACTATGTACTACACTGTGCGTTTCTTATATTCTAAGTTTTTCAGTGCAACTCACTCATATACTATGTACTACACTGTGCGTTTCTTAAATTCTAAGTTTTTCAGTGCAACTCACTCATATACTATGTACTACACTGTCCGTTTCTTAAATTCTAAGTTTTTCAGTGCAACTCACTCATATACTATGTACTACACTGAGCGTTTCTTATATTCTAAGTTTTTCAGTGCAACTCATATACTATGTACTACACTGTGCGTTTCTTATATTCTAAGTTTTTCAGTGCAACTCACTCATATACTATGTACTACACTGTGCGTTTCTTATATTCTAAGTTTTTCAGTGCAACTCACTCATATACTATGTACTACACTGTGCGTTTCTTAGAATATAAGTTTTTCAGTGCAACTCACTCATATACTAAGTACTACACTGTGCGTTTCTTATATTCTAAGTTTTTCAGTGCAACTCACTCATATACTATGTACTACACTGTGCGTTTCTTATATTCTAAGTTTTTCAGTGCAACTCACTCATATACTATGTACTACACTGTGCGTTTCTTATATTCTAAGTTTTTCAGTGCAACTCACTCATATACTATGTACTACACTGTGCGTTTCTTATATTCTAAGTTTTTCAGTGCAACTCACTCATATACTATGTACTACACTGTGCATTTCGTGTAATGCGGGTTTTTCAGTAAATTCTAAGTTTTTCAGTGCAACTCACTCATATACTATGTACTACACTGTGCGTTTCTTATATTCTAAGTTTTTCAGTGCAACTCACTCATATACTATGTACTACACTGTGCGTTTCTTATATTCTAATTTTTTCAGTGCAACTCACTCATATACTATGTACTACACTGTGCGTTTCCGATATTCTAAGTTTTTCAGTGCAACTCACTCATGTACTATGTACTACACTGTGCGTTTCTTATATTCTAAGTTTTTCAGTGCAACTCACTCATATACTATGTACTACACTGTGCGTTTCTTATATTCTAAGTTTTTCAGTGCAACTCACTCATATACTATGTACTACACTGTGCGTTTCTTATATTCTAAGTTTTTCAGTGCAACTCACTCATATACTATGTACTACACTGTGCATTTCGTGTAATGCGGGTTTTTCAGTAAATTCTAAGTTTTTCAGTGCAACTCACTCATATACTATGTACTACACTGTGCGTTTCTTATATTCTAAGTTTTTCAGTGCAACTCACTCATATACTATGTACTACACTGTGCGTTTCTTATATTCTAAGTTTTTCAGTGCAAATCACTCATATACTATGTACTACACTGTGCGTTTCTTATATTCTAAGTTTTTCAGTGCAACTCACTCATATACTATGTACTACACTGTGCGTTTCTTATATTCTAAGTTTTTCAGTGCAACTCACTCATATACTATGTACTACACTGTGCGTTTCTTATATTCTAAGTTTTTCAGTGCAACTCACTCATATACTATGTACTACACTGTGCGTTTCTTATATTCTAAGTTTTTCAGTGCAACTCACTCATATACTATGTACTACACTGTGCGTTTCTTATATTCTAAGTTTTTCAGTGCAACTCACTCATATACTATGTACTACACTGTGCGTTTCTTATATTCTACGTTTTTCAGTGCAACTCACTCATATACTATGTACTACACTGTGCGTTTCTTATATTCTAAGTTTTTCAGTGCAAATCACTCATATACTATGTACTACACTGTGCGTTTCTTATATTCTAAGTTTTTCAGTGCAACTCACTCATATACTATGTACTACACTGTGCGTTTCTTATATTCTAAGTTTTTCAGTGCAACTCACTCATATACTATGTACTACACTGTGCGTTTCTTAAATTCTAAGTTTTTCAGTGCAACTCACTCATATACTATGTACTACACTGTCCGTTTCTTAAATTCTAAGTTTTTCAGTGCAACTCACTCATATACTATGTACTACACTGAGCGTTTCTTATATTCTAAGTTTTTCAGTGCAACTCACTCATATACTATGTACTACACTGTGCGTTTCTTATATTCTAAGTTTTTCAGTGCAACTCACTCATATACTATGTACTACACTCTGCGTTTCTTATATTCTAAGTTTTTCAGTGCAACTCACTCATATACTATGTACTACACTCTGCGTTTCTTATATTCTAAGTTTTTCAGTGCAACTCACTCATATACTATGTACTACACTGTGCGTTTCTTATATTCTAAGTTTTTCAGTGCAACTCACTCATATACTAAGTACTACACTGTGCGTTTCTTATATTCTAAGTTTTTCAGTGCAACTCACTCATATACTATGTACTACACTGTGCGTTTCTTATATTCTAAGTTTTTCAGTGCAACTCACTCATATACTATGTACTACACTGTGCGTTTCTTATATTCTAAGTTTTTCAGTGCAACTCACTCATATACTATGTACTACACTGTGTGTTTCTTATATTCTAAGTTTTTCAGTGCAACTCACTCATATACTATGTACTACACTGTGCATTTCGTGTAATGCGGGTTTTTCAGTAAATTCTAAGTTTTTCAGTGCAACTCACTCATATACTATGTACTACACTGTGCGTTTCTTATATTCTAAGTTTTTCAGTGCAACTCACTCATATACTATGTACTACACTGTGCGTTTCTTATATTCTAAGTTTTTCAGTGCAACTCACTCATATACTATGTACTACACTGTGCGTTTCCGATATTCTAAGTTTTTCAGTGCAACTCACTCATATACTATGTACTACACTGTGCGTTTCTTATATTCTAAGTTATTCAGTGCAACTCACTCATATACTATGTACTACACTGTGCGTTTCTTATATTCTAAGTTTTTCAGTGCAACTCACTCATATACTATGTACTACACTGTGCGTTTCTTATATTCTAAGTTTTTCAGTGCAACTCACTCATATACTATGTACTACACTGTGTGTTTCTTATATTCTAATTTTTTCAGTGCAACTCACTCATATACTATGTACTACACTGTGCGTTTCTTATATTCTAAGTTTTTCAGTGCAACTCACTCATATACTATGTACTACACTGTGCATTTCGTGTAATGCGGGTTTTTCAGTAAATTCTAACTTTTTCAGTGCAACTCACTCATATACTATGTACTACACTGTGCATTTCGTGTAATGCGGGTTTTTCAGTAAATTCTAAATTTTTCAGTGCAACTCACTCATATACTATGTACTACACTGTGCGTTTCTTATATTCTAAGTTTTTCAGTGCAACTCACTCATATACTATGTACTACACTGTGCGTTTCTTATATTCTAAGTTTTTCAGTGCAACTCACTCATATACTATGTACTACACTGTGCGTTTCTTAAATTCTACTATGTACTACACTGTGCGTTTCTTATATTCTAAGTTTTTCAGTGCAACTCACTCATATACTATGTACTACACTGTGCGTTTCTTATATTCTAAGTTTTTCAGTGCAACTCACTCATATACTATGTACTACACTGTGCGTTTCTTATATTCTAAGTTTTTCAGTGCAACTCACTCATATACTATGTACTACACTGTGCGTTTCTTATATTCTAAGTTTTTCAGTGCAACTCACTCATATACTATGTACTACACTGTGCGTTTCTTATATTCTAAGTTTTTCAGTGCAACTCACTCATATACTATGTACTACACTGTGTGTTTCTTATATTCTAAGTTTTTCAGTGCAACTCACTCATATACTATGTACTACACTGTGCGTTTCTTATATTCTAAGTTTTTCAGTGCAACTCACTCATATACTATGTACTACACTCTGCGTTTCTTATATTCTAAGTTTTTCAGTGCAACTCACTCATATAGTATGTACTACAATGTGCGTTTCTTATATTCGAAGTTTTTCAGTGCAATTCACTCATATACTATGTACTACACTGTGCGTTTCTTATATTCTAAGTTTTTCAGTGCAACTCACTCATATACTATGTACTACACTGTGCGTTTCTTATATTCTAAGTTTTTCAGTGCAACTCACTCATATACTATGTACTACACTGTGCGTTTCTTATATTCTAAGTTTTTCAGTGCAACTCACTCATATACTATGTACTACACTGTGCGTTTCTTATATTCTAAGTTTTTCAGTGCAACTCACTCATATACTATGTACTACACTGTGCGTTTCTTATATTCTAAGTTTTTCAGTGCAACTCACTCATATACTATGTACTACACTGTGCGTTTCTTATATTCTAAGTTTTTCAGTGCAACTCACTCATATACTATGTACTACACTGTGCGTTTCTTATATTCTAAGTTTTTCAGTGCAACTCACTCATATACTATGTACTACACTGTGCGTTTCTTATATTCTACGTTTTTCAGTGCAACTCACTCATATACTATGTACTACACTGTGCGTTTCTTATATTCTAAGTTTTTCAGTGCAAATCACTCATATACTATGTACTACACTGTGCGTTTCTTATATTCTAAGTTTTTCAGTGCAACTCACTCATATACTATGTACTACACTGTGCGTTTCTTATATTCTAAGTTTTTCAGTGCAACTCACTCATATACTATGTACTACACTGTGCGTTTCTTATATTCTAAGTTTTTTAAGTGCAATTCACTCATATACTATGTACTACACTGTGCGTTTCTTATATTCTAAGTTTTTCAGTGCAACTCACTCATATACTATGTACTACACTGTGCATTTCGTGTAATGCGGGTTTTTCAGTAAATTCTAAGTTTTTCAGTGCAACTCACTCATATACTATGTACTACACTGTGCGTTTCTTATATTCTAAGTTTTTCAGTGCAACTCACTCATATACTATGTACTACACTGTGCGTTTCTTATATTCTAAGTTTTTCAGTGCAACTCACTCATATACTATGTACTACACTGTGCATTTCGTGTAATGCGGGTTTTTCAGTAAATTCTAAGTTTTTCAGTGCAACTCACTCATATACTATGTACTACACTGTGCGTTTCTTATATTCTAAGTTTTTCAGTGCAACTCACTCATATACTATGTACTACACTGTGCGTTTCTTATATTCTAAGTTTTTCAGTGCAACTCACTCATATACTATGTACTACACTGTGCGTTTCTTATATTCTAAGTTTTTCAGTGCAACTCACTCATATACTATGTACTACACTGTGCGTTTCTTAAATTCTAAGTTTTTCAGTGCAACTCACTCATATACTATGTACTACACTGTGCGTTTCTTATATTCTAAGTTTTTCAGTGCAACTCACTCATATACTATGTACTACACTGTGCGTTTCTTATATTCTAAGTTTTTCAGTGCAACTCACTCATATACTATGTACTACACTGTGCGTTTCTTATATTCTAAGTTTTTCAGTGCAACTCACTCATATACTATGTACTACACTGTGCGTTTCTTATATTCTTAGTTTTTCAGTGCAACTCACTCATATACTATGTACTACAATGTGCGTTTCTTATATTCTAAGTTTTTCAGTGCAACTCACTCATATACTATGTACTACACTGTGCGTTTCTTATATTCTAAGTTTTTCAGTGCAACTCACTCATATACTATGTACTACACTGTGCGTTTCTTATATTCTAAGTTTTTCAGTGCAACTCACTCATATACTATGTACTACACTGTGCGTTTCTTAAATTCTAAGTTTTTCAGTGCAACTCACTCATATACTATGTACTACACTGTCCGTTTCTTAAATTCTAAGTTTTTCAGTGCAACTCACTCATATACTATGTACTACACTGAGCGTTTCTTATATTCTAAGTTTTTCAGTGCAACTCACTCATATACTATGTACTACACTGTGCGTTTCTTATATTCTAAGTTTTTCAGTGCAACTCACTCATATACTATGTACTACACTGTGCGTTTCTTATATTCTAAGTTTTTCAGTGCAACTCACTCATATACTATGTACTACACTCTGCGTTTCTTATATTCTAAGTTTTTCAGTGCAACTCACTCATATACTATGTACTACACTGTGCGTTTCTTATATTCTAAGTTTTTCAGTGCAACTCACTCATATACTAAGTACTACACTGTGCGTTTCTTATATTCTAAGTTTTTCAGTGCAACTCACTCATATACTATGTACTACACTGTGCGTTTCTTATATTCTAAGTTTTTCAGTGCAACTCACTCATATACTATGTACTACACTGTGCGTTTCTTATATTCTAAGTTTTTCAGTGCAACTCACTCATATACTATGTACTACACTGTGCGTTTCTTATATTCTAAGTTTTTCAGTGCAACTCACTCATATACTATGTACTACACTGTGCATTTCGTGTAATGCGGGTTTTTCAGTAAATTCTAAGTTTTTCAGTGCAACTCACTCATATACTATGTACTACACTGTGCGTTTCTTATATTCTAAGTTTTTCAGTGCAACTCACTCATATACTATGTACTACACTGTGCGTTTCTTATATTCTAAGTTTTTCAGTGCAACTCACTCATATACTATGTACTACACTGTGCATTTCGTGTAATGCGGGTTTTTCAGTAAATTCTAAGTTTTTCAGTGCAACTCACTCATATACTATGTACTACACTGTGCATTTCGTGTAATGCGGGTTTTTCAGTAAATTCTAAATTTTTCAGTGCAACTCATTCATATACTATGTACTACACTGTGCGTTTCTTATATTCTAAGTTTTTCAGTGCAACTCACTCATATACTATGTACTACACTGTGCGTTTCTTATATTCTAAGTTTTTCAGTGCAACTCACTCATATACTATGTACTACACTGTGCGTTTCTTAAATTCTACTATGCACTACACTGTGCGTTTCTTATATTCTAAGTTTTTCAGTGCAACTCACTCATATACTATGTACTACACTGTGCGTTTCTTATATTCTAAGTTTTTCAGTGCAACTCACTCATATACTATGTACTACACTGTGCGTTTCTTATATTCTAAGTTTTTCAGTGCAACTCACTCATATACTATGTACTACACTGTGCGTTTCTTAAATTCTAAGTTTTTCAGTGCAACTCACTCATATACTATGTACTACACTGTGCGTTTCTTATATTCTAAATTTTTCAGTGCAACTCACTCATATACTATGTACTACACTGTGCGTTTCTTATATTCTAATTTTTTCAGTGCAACTCACTCATATACTATGTACTACACTGTGCGTTTCTTATATTCTAAGTTTTTCAGTGCAACTCACTCATATACTATGTACTACACTGTGCGTTTCTTATATTCTAAGTTTTTCAGGGCAACTCACTCATATACTATGTACTACACTGTGCGTTTCTTATATTCTAAGTTTTTCAGTGCAACTCACTCATATACTATGTACTACACTGTGCGTTTCTTATATTCTAAGTTTTTCAGTGCAACTCACTCATATACTATGTACTACACTGTGCGTTTCTTATATTCTAAGTTTTTCAGTGCAACTCACTCATATACTATGTACTACACTGTGCGTTTCTTATATTCTAAGTTTTTCAGTGCAACTCACTCATATACTATGTACTACACTGTGCGTTTCTTATATTCTAAGTTTTTCAGTGCAACTCACTCATATACTATGTACTACACTGTGCATTTCGTGTAATGCGGGTTTTTCAGTAAATTCTAAGTTTTTCAGTGCAACTCACTCATATACTATGTACTACACTGTGCGTTTCTTATATTCTAAGTTTTTCAGTGCAACTCACTCATATACTATGTACTACACTGTGCGTTTCTTATATTCTAAGTTTTTCAGTGCAACTCACTCATATACTATGTACTACACTGTGCGTTTCTTATATTCTAAGTTTTTCAGTGCAACTCACTCATATACTATGTACTACACTGTGCGTTTCTTAAATTCTAAGTTTTTCAGTGCAACTCACTCATATACTATGTACTACACTGTGCGTTTCTTATATTCTAAGTTTTTCAGTGCAACTCACTCATATACTATGTACTACACTGTGCGTTTCTTATATTCTAAGTTTTTCAGTGCAACTCACTCATATACTATGTACTACACTGTGCGTTTCTTATATTCTAAGTTTTTCAGTGCAACTCACTCATACACTATGTACTACACTGTGCGTTTCTTATATTCTTAGTTTTTCAGTGCAACTCACTCATATACTATGTACTACAATGTGCGTTTCTTATATTCTAAGTTTTTCAGTGCAACTCACTCATATACTATGTACTACACTGTGCGTTTCTTATATTCTAAGTTTTTCAGTGCAACTCACTCATATACTATGTACTACACTGTGCGTTTCTTATATTCTAAGTTTTTCAGTGCAACTCACTCATATACTATGTACTACACTGTGCGTTTCTTAAATTCTAAGTTTTTCAGTGCAACTCACTCATATACTATGTACTACACTGTCCGTTTCTTAAATTCTAAGTTTTTCAGTGCAACTCACTCATATACTATGTACTACACTGAGCGTTTCTTATATTCTAAGTTTTTCAGTGCAACTCACTCATATACTATGTACTACACTGTGCGTTTCTTATATTCTAAGTTTTTCAGTGCAACTCACTCATATACTATGTACTACACTGTGCGTTTCTTATATTCTAAGTTTTTCAGTGCAACTCACTCATACACTATGTACTACACTCTGCGTTTCTTATATTCTAAGTTTTTCAGTGCAACTCACTCATATACTATGTATTACACTGTGCGTTTCTTATATTCTAAGTTTTTCAGTGCAACTCACTCATATACTAAGTACTACACTGTGCGTTTCTTATATTCTAAGTTTTTCAGTGCAACTCACTCATATACTATGTACTACACTGTGCGTTTCTTATATTCTAAGTTTTTCAGTGCAACTCACTCATATACTATGTACTACACTGTGCGTTTCTTATATTCTAAGTTTTTCAGTGCAACTCACTCATATACTATGTACTACACTGTGCGTTTCTTATATTCTAAGTTTTTCAGTGCAACTCACTCATATACTATGTACTACACTGTGCATTTCGTGTAATGCGGGTTTTTCAGTAAATTCTAAGTTTTTCAGTGCAACTCACTCATATACTATGTACTACACTGTGCGTTTCTTATATTCTAAGTTTTTCAGTGCAACTCACTCATATACTATGTACTACACTGTGCGTTTCTTATATTCTAAGTTTTTCAGTGCAACTCACTCATATACTATGTACTACACTGTGCATTTCCGATATTCTAAGTTTTTCAGTGCAACTCACTCATATACTATGTACTACACTGTGCGTTTCTTATATTCTAAGTTTTTCAGTGCAACTCACTCATATACTATGTACTACAGTGTGCGTGTCTTATATTCTAAGTTTTTCAGTGCAACTCACTCATATACTATGTACTACACTGTGCGTTTCTTATATTCTAAGTTTTTCAGTGCAACTCACTCATATACTATGTACTACACTGTGTGTTTCTTATATTCTAAGTTTTTCAGTGCAACTCACTCATATACTATGTACTACACTGTGCGTTTCTTATATTCTAAGTTTTTCAGTGCAACTCACTCATATACTATGTACTACACTGTGCGTTTCTTATATTCTAAGTTTTTCAGTGCAACTCACTCATATACTATGTACTACACTGTGCATTTCGTGTAATGCGGGTTTTTCAGTAAATTCTAAGTTTTTCAGTGCAACTCACTCATATACTATGTACTACACTGTGCATTTCGTGTAATGCGGGTTTTTCAGTAAATTCTAAATTTTTCAGTGCAACTCACTCATATACTATGTACTACACTGTGCGTTTCTTATATTCTAAGTTTTTCAGTGCAACTCACTCATATACTATGTACTACACTGTGCGTTTCTTATATTCTAAGTTTTTCAGTGCAACTCACTCATATACTATGTACTACACTGTGCGTTTCTTAAATTCTACTATGTACTACACTGTGCGTTTCTTATATTCTAAGTTTTTCAGTGCAACTCACTCATATACTATGTACTACACTGTGCGTTTCTTATATTCTAAGTTTTTCAGTGCAACTCACTCATATACTATGTACTACACTGTGCGTTTCTTATATTCTAAGTTTTTCAGTGCAACTCACTCATATACTATGTACTACACTGTGCGTTTCTTAAATTCTAAGTTTTTCAGTGCAACTCACTCATATACTATGTACTACACTGTGCGTTTCTTATATTCTAAATTTTTCAGTGCAACTCACTCATATTCTATGTACTACACTGTGCGTTTCTTATATTCTAAGTTTTTCAGTGCAACTCACTCATATACTATGTACTACACTGTGCGTTTCTTATATTCTAAGTTTTTCAGTGCAACTCACTCATATACTATGTACTACACTGTGCGTTTCTTATATTCTAAGTTTTTCAGGGCAACTCACTCATATACTATGTACTACACTGTGCGTTTCTTATATTCTAAGTTTTTCAGTGCAACTCACTCATATACTATGTACTACACTGTGCGTTTCTTATATTCTAAGTTTTTCAGTGCAACTCACTCATATACTATGTACTACACTGTGCGTTTCTTATATTCTAAGTTTTTCAGTGCAACTCACTCATATACTATGTACTACACTGTGCGTTTCTTATATTCTAAGTTTTTCAGTGCAACTCACTCATATACTATGTACTACACTGTGCGTTTCTTATATTCTAAGTTTTTCAGTGCAACTCACTCATATACTATGTACTACACTGTGCGTTTCTTATATTCTAAGTTTTTCAGTGCAACTCACTCATATACTATGTACTACAGTGTGCGTTTCTTATATTCTAAGTTTTTCAGTGCAACTCACTCATATACTATGTACTACACTGTGCGTTTCTTATATTCTAAGTTTTTCAGTGCAACTCACTCATATACTATGTACTACACTGTGCGTTTCTTATATTCTAAGTTTTTCAGTGCAACTCACTCATATACTATGTACTACACTGTGCGTTTCTTATATTCTAAGTTTTTCAGTGCAACTCACTCATATACTATGTACTACACTGTCCGTTTCTTAAATTCTAAGTTTTTCAGTGCAACTCACTCATATACTATGTACTACACTGAGCGTTTCTTATATTCTAAGTTTTTCAGTGCAACTCACTCATACTATGTACTACACTGTGCGTTTCTTATATTCTAAGTTTTTCAGTGCAACTCACTCATATACTATGTACTACACTGTGCGTTTCTTATATTCTAAGTTTTTCAGTGCAACTCACTCATATACTATGTACTACACTGTGCGTTTCTTATATTCTAAGTTTTTCAGTGCAACTCACTCATATACTATGTACTACACTGTGCGTTTCTTATATTCTAAGTTTTTCAGTGCAACTCACTCATATACTATGTACTACACTGTCCGTTTCTTAAATTCTAAGTTTTTCAGTGCAACTCACTCATATACTATGTACTACACTGAGCGTTTCTTATATTCTAAGTTTTTCAGTGCAAGTCACTCATATGCTATGTACTACACTGTGCGTTTCTTATATTCTAAGTTTTTCAGTGCAACTCACTCATATACTATGTACTACACTGTACGTTTCTTATATTCTAAGTTTTTCAGTGCAACTCACTCATATACTATGTACTACACTGTGCGTTTCTTATATTCTAAGTTTTTCAGTGCAACTCACTCATATACTATGTACTACACTGTGCGTTTCTTATATTCTAAGTTTTTCAGTGCAACTCACTCATATACTATGTACTACACTGTGCGTTTCTTATATTCTAAGTTTTTCAGTGCAACTCACTCATATACTATGTACTACACTGTGCGTTTCTTATATTCTAAGTTTTTCAGTGCAACTCACTCATATACTATGTACTACACTGTGCGTTTCTTATATTCTAAGTTTTTCAGTGCAACTCACTCATATACTATGTACTACACTGTGCATTTCGTGTAATGCGGGTTTTTCAGTAAATTCTAAGTTTTTCAGTGCAACTCACTCATATACTATGTACTACACTGTGCGTTTCTTATATTCTAAGTTTTTCAGTGCAACTCACTCATATACTATGTACTACCCTGTGCGTTTCTTATATTCTAAGTTTTTCAGTGCAACTCACTCATATACTATGTACTACACTGTGCGTTTCTTATATTCTAAGTTTTTCAGTGCAACTCACTCATATACTATGTACTACACTGTGCGTTTCTTATATTCTAAGTTTTTCAGTGCAACTCACTCATATACTATGTACTACACTGTGCATTTCGTGTAATGCGGGTTTTTCAGTAAATTCTAAATTTTTCAGTGCAACTCACTCATATACTATGTACTACACTGTGCGTTTCTTATATTCTAAGTTTTTCAGTGCAACTCACTCATATACTATGTACTACACTGTGCGTTTCTTATATTCTAAGTTTTTCAGTGCAACTCACTCATATACTATGTACTACACTGTGCGTTTCTTATATTCTAAGTTTTTCAGTGCAACTCACTCATATACTATGTACTACACTGTGCGTTTCTTAAATTCTAAGTTTTTCAGTGCAACTCACTCATATACTGTGTACTACACTGTGCGTTTCTTATATTCTAAGTTTTTCAGTGCAACTCACTCATATACTATGTACTACACTGTGCATTTCGTGTAATGCGGGTTTTTCAGTAAATTCTAAGTTTTACAGTGCAACTCACTCATATACTATGTACTACACTGTGCGTTTCTTATATTCTAAGTTTTTCAGTGCAACTCACTCATATACTATGTACTACACTGTCCGTTTCTTAAATTCTAAGTTTTTCAGTGCAACTCACTCATATACTATGTACTACACTGTGCGTTTCTTATATTCTAAGTTTTTCAGTGCAACTCACTCATATACTATGTACTACACTGTGCGTTTCTTATATTCTAAGTTTTTCAGTGCAACTCACTCATATACTATGTACTACACTGTGCATTTCGTGTAATGCGGGTTTTTCAGTAAATTCTAAGTTTTTCAGTGCAACTCACTCATATACTATGTACTACACTGTGCGTTTCTTATATTCTAAGTTTTTCAGTGCAACTCACTCATATACTATGTACTACACTGTGCGTTTCTTATATTCTAAGTTTTTCAGTGCAACTCACTCATATACTATGTACTACACTGTGCGTTTCTTAAATTCTAAGTTTTTCAGTGCAACTCACTCATATACTATGTACTACACTGTGCGTTTCTTATATTCTAAGTTTTTCAGTGCAACTCACTCATATACTATGTACTACACTGTGCGTTTCTTATATTCTAAGTTTTTCAGTGCAACTCACTCATATACTATGTACTACACTGTGCGTTTCTTAAATTCTAAGTTTTTCAGTGCAACTCACTCATATACTATGTACTACACTGTGCGTTTCTTAAATTCTAAGTTTTTCAGTGCAACTCACTCATATACTATGTACTACACTGTGCGTTTCTTATATTCTAAGTTTTTCAGTGCAACTCACTCATATACTATGTACTACACTGTGCGTTTCTTATATTCTAAGTTTTTCAGTGCAACTCACTCATATACTATGTACTACACTGTGCGTTTCTTAAATTCTAAGTTTTTCAGTGCAACTCACTCATATACTATGTACTACACTGTGCGTTTCTTATATTCTAAGTTTTTCAGTGCAACTCACTCATATACTATGTACTACACTGTGCGTTTCTTATATTCTAAGTTTTTCAGTGCAACTCACTCATATACTATGTACTACACTGTGCGTTTCTTATATTCTAAGTTTTTCAGTGCAACTCACTCATATACTATGTACTACACTGTGCGTTTCTTAAATTCTAAGTTTTTCAGTGCAACTCACTCATATACTATGTACTACACTGTGCGTTTCTTATATTCTAAATTTTTCAGTGCAACTCACTCATATACTATGTACTACACTGTGCGTTTCTTATATTCTAAGTTTTTCAGTGCAACTCACTCATATACTATGTACTACACTGTGCGTTTCTTATATTCTAAGTTTTTCAGTGCAACTCACTCATATACTATGTACTACACTGTGCGTTTCTTATATTCTAAGTTTTTCAGGGCAACTCACTCATATACTATGTACTACACTGTGCGTTTCTTATATTCTAAGTTTTTCAGTGCAACTCACTCATATACTATGTACTACACTGTGCGTTTCTTATATTCTAAGTTTTTCAGTGCAACTCACTCATATACTATGTACTACACTGTGCGTTTCTTATATTCTAAGTTTTTCAGTGCAACTCACTCATATACTATGTACTACACTGTGCATTTCTTATATTCTAAGTTTTTCAGTGCAACTCACTCATATACTATGTACTACACTGTGCGTTTCTTATATTCTAAGTTTTTCAGTGCAACTCACTCATATACTATGTACTACACTGTGCGTTTCTTATATTCTAAGTTTTTCAGTGCAACTCACTCATATACTATGTACTACACTGTGCGTTTCTTATATTCTAAGTTTTTCAGTGCAACTCACTCATATACTATGTACTACACTGAGCGTTTCTTATATTCTAAGTTTTTCAGTGCAACTCACTCATACTATGTACTACACTGTGCGTTTCTTATATTCTAAGTTTTTCAGTGCAACTCACTCATATACTATGTACTACACTGTGCGTTTCTTATATTCTAAGTTTTTCAGTGCAACTCACTCATATACTATGTACTACACTGTGCGTTTCTTATATTCTAAGTTTTTCAGTGCAACTCACTCATATACTATGTACTACACTGTGCATTTCGTGTAATGCGGGTTTTTCAGTAAATTCTAAATTTTTCAGTGCAACTCACTCATATACTATGTACTACACTGTGCGTTTCTTATATTCTAAGTTTTTCAGTGCAACTCACTCATATACTATGTACTACACTGTGCGTTTCTTATATTCTAAGTTTTTCAGTGCAACTCACTCATATACTATGTACTACACTGTGCGTTTCTTATATTCTAAGTTTTTCAGTGCAACTCACTCATATACTATGTACTACACTGTGCGTTTCTTAAATTCTAAGTTTTTCAGTGCAACTCACTCATATACTATGTACTACACTGTGCGTTTCTTATATTCTAAGTTTTTCAGTGCAACTCACTCATATACTATGTACTACACTGTGCATTTCGTGTAATGCGGGTTTTTCAGTAAATTCTAAGTTTTACAGTGCAACTCACTCATATACTATGTACTACACTGTGCGTTTCTTATATTCTAAGTTTTTCAGTGCAACTCACTCATATACTATGTACTACACTGTCCGTTTCTTAAATTCTAAGTTTTTCAGTGCAACTCACTCATATACTATGTACTACACTGTGCGTTTCTTATATTCTAAGTTTTTCAGTGCAACTCACTCATATACTATGTACTACACTGTGCGTTTCTTATATTCTAAGTTTTTCAGTGCAACTCACTCATATACTATGTACTACACTGTGCGTTTCTTATATTCTAAGTTTTTCAGTGCAACTCACTCATATACTATGTACTACACTGTGCGTTTCTTAAATTCTAAGTTTTTCAGTGCAACTCACTCATATACTATGTACTACACTGTGCGTTTCTTATATTCTAAGTTTTTCAGTGCAACTCACTCATATACTATGTACTACACTGTGCGTTTCTTATATTCTAAGTTTTTCAGTGCAACTCACTCATATACTATGTACTACACTGTGCGTTTCTTAAATTCTAAGTTTTTCAGTGCAACTCACTCATATACTATGTACTACACTGTGCGTTTCTTATATTCTAAGTTTTTCAGTGCAACTCACTCATATACTATGTACTACACTGTGCGTTTCTTATATTCTAAGTTTTTCAGTGCAACTCACTCATATACTATGTACTACACTGTGCGTTTCTTATATTCTAAGTTTTTCAGTGCAACTCACTCATATACTATGTACTACACTGTGCGTTTCTTAAGTTCTAAGTTTTTCAGTGCAACTCACTCATATACTATGTACTACACTGTGCGTTTCTTATATTCTAAATTTTTCAGTGCAACTCACTCATATACTATGTACTACACTGTGCGTTTCTTATATTCTAAGTTTTTCAGTGCAACTCACTCATATACTATGTACTACACTGTGCGTTTCTTATATTCTAAGTTTTTCAGTGCAACTCACTCATATACTATGTACTACACTGTGCGTTTCTTATATTCTAAGTTTTTAGGGCAACTCACTCATATACTATGTACTACACTGTGCGTTTCTTATATTCTAAGTTTTTCAGTGCAACTCACTCATATACTATGTACTACACTGTGCGTTTCTTATATTCTAAGTTTTTCAGTGCAACTCACTCATATACTATGTACTACACTGTGCGTTTCTTATATTCTAAGTTTTTCAGTGCAACTCACTCATATACTATGTACTACACTGTGCATTTCTTATATTCTAAGTTTTTCAGTGCAACTCACTCATATACTATGTACTACACTGTGCGTTTCTTATATTCTAAGTTTTTCAGTGCAACTCACTCATATACTATGTACTACACTGTGCGTTTCTTATATTCTAAGTTTTTCAGTGCAACTCACTCATATACTATGTACTACACTGTGCGTTTCTTATATTCTAAGTTTTTCAGTGCAACTCACTCATATACTATGTACTACACTGAGCGTTTCTTATATTCTAAGTTTTTCAGTGCAACTCACTCATACTATGTACTACACTGTGCGTTTCTTATATTCTAAGTTTTTCAGTGCAAATCACTCATATACTATGTACTACACTGTGCGTTTCTTATATTCTAAGTTTTTCAGTGCAACTCACTCATATACTATGTACTACACTGTGCGTTTCTTATATTCTAAGTTTTTCAGTGCAACTCACTCATATACTATGTACTACACTGTGCGTTTCTTATATTCTAAGTTTTTCAGTGCAACTCACTCATATACTATGTACTACACTGTGCGTTTCTTATATTCTAAGTTTTTCAGTGCAACTCACTCATATACTATGTACTACACTGTGCATTTCGTGTAATGCGGGTTTTTCAGTAAATTCTAAATTTTTCAGTGCAACTCACTCATATACTATGTACTACACTGTGCGTTTCTTATATTCTAAGTTTTTCAGTGCAACTCACTCATATACTATGTACTACACTGTGCGTTTCTTATATTCTAAGTTTTTCAGTGCAACTCACTCATATACTATGTACTACACTGTGCGTTTCTTATATTCTAAGTTTTTCAGTGCAACTCACTCATATACTATGTACTACACTGTGCGTTTCTTAAATTCTAAGTTTTTCAGTGCAACTCACTCATATACTATGTACTACACTGTGCGTTTCTTATATTCTAAGTTTTTCAGTGCAACTCACTCATATACTATGTACTACACTGTGCATTTCGTGTAATGCGGGTTTTTCAGTAAATTCTAAGTTTTACAGTGCAACTCACTCATATACTATGTACTACACTGTGCGTTTCTTATATTCTAAGTTTTTCAGTGCAACTCACTCATATACTATGTACTACACTGTCCGTTTCTTAAATTCTAAGTTTTTCAGTGCAACTCACTCATATACTATGTACTACACTGTGCGTTTCTTATATTCTAAGTTTTTCAGTGCAACTCACTCATATACTATGTACTACACTGTGCGTTTCTTATATTCTAAGTTTTTCAGTGCAACTCACTCATATACTATGTACTACACTGTGCGTTTCTTATATTCTAAGTTTTTCAGTGCAACTCACTCATATACTATGTACTACACTGTGCGTTTCTTAAATTCTAAGTTTTTCAGTGCAACTCACTCATATACTATGTACTACACTGTGCGTTTCTTATATTCTAAGTTTTTCAGTGCAACTCACTCATATACTATGTACTACACTGTGCGTTTCTTATATTCTAAGTTTTTCAGTGCAACTCACTCATATACTATGTACTACACTGTGCGTTTCTTAAATTCTAAGTTTTTCAGTGCAACTCACTCATATACTATGTACTACACTGTGCGTTTCTTATATTCTAAGTTTTTCAGTGCAACTCACTCATATACTATGTACTACACTGTGCGTTTCTTATATTCTAAGTTTTTCAGTGCAACTCACTCATATACTATGTACTACACTGTGCGTTTCTTATATTCTAAGTTTTTCAGTGCAACTCACTCATATACTATGTACTACACTGTGCGTTTCTTAAATTCTAAGTTTTTCAGTGCAACTCACTCATATACTATGTACTACACTGTGCGTTTCTTATATTCTAAATTTTTCAGTGCAACTCACTCATATACTATGTACTACACTGTGCGTTTCTTATATTCTAAGTTTTTCAGTGCAACTCACTCATATACTATGTACTACACTGTGCGTTTCTTATATTCTAAGTTTTTCAGTGCAACTCACTCATATACTATGTACTACACTGTGCGTTTCTTATATTCTAAGTTTTTCAGGGCAACTCACTCATATACTATGTACTACACTGTGCGTTTCTTATATTCTAAGTTTTTCAGTGCAACTCACTCATATACTATGTACTACACTGTGCGTTTCTTATATTCTAAGTTTTTCAGTGCAACTCACTCATATACTATGTACTACACTGTGCGTTTCTTATATTCTAAGTTTTTCAGTGCAACTCACTCATATACTATGTACTACACTGTGCATTTCTTATATTCTAAGTTTTTCAGTGCAACTCACTCATATACTATGTACTACACTGTGCGTTTCTTATATTCTAAGTTTTTCAGTGCAACTCACTCATATACTATGTACTACACTGTGCGTTTCTTATATTCTAAGTTTTTCAGTGCAACTCACTCATATACTATGTACTACACTGTGCGTTTCTTAAATTCTAAGTTTTTCAGTGCAACTCACTCATATACTATGTACTACACTGTGCGTTTCTTATATTCTAAGTTTTTCAGTGCAACTCACTCATATACTATGTACTACACTGTGCATTTCGTGTAATGCGGGTTTTTCAGTAAATTCTAAGTTTTACAGTGCAACTCACTCATATACTATGTACTACACTGTGCGTTTCTTATATTCTAAGTTTTTCAGTGCAACTCACTCATATACTATGTACTACACTGTCCGTTTCTTAAATTCTAAGTTTTTCAGTGCAACTCACTCATATACTATGTACTACACTGTGCGTTTCTTATATTCTAAGTTTTTCAGTGCAACTCACTCATATACTATGTACTACACTGTGCGTTTCTTATATTCTAAGTTTTTCAGTGCAACTCACTCATATACTATGTACTACACTGTGCGTTTCTTATATTCTAAGTTTTTCAGTGCAACTCACTCATATACTATGTACTACACTGTGCGTTTCTTAAATTCTAAGTTTTTCAGTGCAACTCACTCATATACTATGTACTACACTGTGCGTTTCTTATATTCTAAGTTTTTCAGTGCAACTCACTCATATACTATGTACTACACTGTGCGTTTCTTATATTCTAAGTTTTTCAGTGCAACTCACTCATATACTATGTACTACACTGTGCGTTTCTTAAATTCTAAGTTTTTCAGTGCAACTCACTCATATACTATGTACTACACTGTGCGTTTCTTATATTCTAAGTTTTTCAGTGCAACTCACTCATATACTATGTACTACACTGTGCGTTTCTTATATTCTAAGTTTTTCAGTGCAACTCACTCATATACTATGTACTACACTGTGCGTTTCTTATATTCTAAGTTTTTCAGTGCAACTCACTCATATACTATGTACTACACTGTGCGTTTCTTAAATTCTAAGTTTTTCAGTGCAACTCACTCATATACTATGTACTACACTGTGCGTTTCTTATATTCTAAATTTTTCAGTGCAACTCACTCATATACTATGTACTACACTGTGCGTTTCTTATATTCTAAGTTTTTCAGTGCAACTCACTCATATACTATGTACTACACTGTGCGTTTCTTATATTCTAAGTTTTTCAGTGCAACTCACTCATATACTATGTACTACACTGTGCGTTTCTTATATTCTAAGTTTTTCAGGGCAACTCACTCATATACTATGTACTACACTGTGCGTTTCTTATATTCTAAGTTTTTCAGTGCAACTCACTCATATACTATGTACTACACTGTGCGTTTCTTATATTCTAAGTTTTTCAGTGCAACTCACTCATATACTATGTACTACACTGTGCGTTTCTTATATTCTAAGTTTTTCAGTGCAACTCACTCATATACTATGTACTACACTGTGCATTTCTTATATTCTAAGTTTTTCAGTGCAACTCACTCATATACTATGTACTACACTGTGCGTTTCTTATATTCTAAGTTTTTCAGTGCAACTCACTCATATACTATGTACTACACTGTGCGTTTCTTATATTCTAAGTTTTTCAGTGCAACTCACTCATATACTATGTACTACACTGTGCGTTTCTTATATTCTAAGTTTTTCAGTGCAACTCACTCATATACTATGTACTACACTGAGCGTTTCTTATATTCTAAGTTTTTCAGTGCAACTCACTCATACTATGTACTACACTGTGCGTTTCTTATATTCTAAGTTTTTCAGTGCAACTCACTCATATACTATGTACTACACTGTGCGTTTCTTATATTCTAAGTTTTTCAGTGCAACTCACTCATATACTATGTACTACACTGTGCGTTTCTTATATTCTAAGTTTTTCAGTGCAACTCACTCATATACTATGTACTACACTGTGCGTTTCTTATATTCTAAGTTTTTCAGTGCAACTCACTCATATACTATGTACTACACTGTGCATTTCGTGTAATGCGGGTTTTCAGTAAATTCTAAATTTTTCAGTGCAACTCACTCATATACTATGTACTACACTGTGCGTTTCTTATATTCTAACTTTTTCAGTGCAACTCACTCATATACTATGTACTACCCTGTGCGTTTCTTATATTCTAAGTTTTTCAGTGCAACTCACTCATATACTATGTACTACACTGTGCGTTTCTTATATTCTAAGTTTTTCAGTGCAACTCACTCATATACTATGTACTACACTGTCCGTTTCTTAAATTCTAAGTTTTTCAGTGCAACTCACTCATATACTATGTACTACACTGTGCGTTTCTTATATTCTAAGTTTTTCAGTGCAACTCACTCATATACTATGTACTACACTGTGCGTTTCTTATATTCTAAGTTTTTCAGTGCAACTCACTCATATACTATGTACTACACTGTGCGTTTCTTATATTCTAAGTTTTTCAGTGCAACTCACTCATATACTATGTACTACACTGTGCGTTTCTTAAATTCTAAGTTTTTCAGTGCAACTCACTCATATACTATGTACTACACTGTGCGTTTCTTATATTCTAAGTTTTTCAGTGCAACTCACTCATATACTATGTACTACACTGTGCGTTTCTTATATTCTAAGTTTTTCAGTGCAACTCACTCATATACTATGTACTACACTGTGCGTTTCTTAAATTCTAAGTTTTTCAGTGCAACTCACTCATATACTATGTACTACACTGTGCGTTTCTTATATTCTAAGTTTTTCAGTGCAACTCACTCATATACTATGTACTACACTGTGCGTTTCTTATATTCTAAGTTTTTCAGTGCAACTCACTCATATACTATGTACTACACTGTGCGTTTCTTATATTCTAAGTTTTTCAGTGCAACTCACTCATATACTATGTACTACACTGTGCGTTTCTTAAATTCTAAGTTTTTCAGTGCAACTCACTCATATACTATGTACTACACTGTGCGTTTCTTATATTCTAAATTTTTCAGTGCAACTCACTCATATACTATGTACTACACTGTGCGTTTCTTATATTCTAAGTTTTTCAGTGCAACTCACTCATATACTATGTACTACACTGTGCGTTTCTTATATTCTAAGTTTTTCAGTGCAACTCACTCATATACTATGTACTACACTGTGCGTTTCTTATATTCTAAGTTTTTCAGGGCAACTCACTCATATACTATGTACTACACTGTGCGTTTCTTATATTCTAAGTTTTTCAGTGCAACTCACTCATATACTATGTACTACACTGTGCGTTTCTTATATTCTAAGTTTTTCAGTGCAACTCACTCATATACTATGTACTACACTGAGCGTTTCTTATATTCTAAGTTTTTCAGTGCAACTCACTCATACTATGTACTACACTGTGCGTTTCTTATATTCTAAGTTTTTCAGTGCAACTCACTCATATACTATGTACTACACTGTGCGTTTCTTATATTCTAAGTTTTTCAGTGCAACTCACTCATATACTATGTACTACACTGTGCGTTTCTTATATTCTAAGTTTTTCAGTGCAACTCACTCATATACTATGTACTACACTGTGCATTTCGTGTAATGCGGGTTTTTCAGTAAATTCTAAGTTTTTCAGTGCAACTCACTCATATACTATGTACTACACTGTGCGTTTCTTATATTCTAACTTTTTCAGTGCAACTCACTCATATACTATGTACTACCCTGTGCGTTTCTTATATTCTAAGTTTTTCAGTGCAACTCACTCATATACTATGTACTACACTGTGCGTTTCTTATATTCTAAGTTTTTCAGTGCAACTCACTCATATACTATGTACTACACTGTCCGTTTCTTAAATTCTAAGTTTTTCAGTGCAACTCACTCATATACTATGTACTACACTGTGCGTTTCTTATATTCTAAGTTTTTCAGTGCAACTCACTCATATACTATGTACTACACTGTGCGTTTCTTATATTCTAAGTTTTTCAGTGCAACTCACTCATATACTATGTACTACACTGTGCGTTTCTTATATTCTAAGTTTTTCAGTGCAACTCACTCATATACTATGTACTACACTGTGCGTTTCTTAAATTCTAAGTTTTTCAGTGCAACTCACTCATATACTATGTACTACACTGTGCGTTTCTTATATTCTAAGTTTTTCAGTGCAACTCACTCATATACTATGTACTACACTGTGCGTTTCTTATATTCTAAGTTTTTCAGTGCAACTCACTCATATACTATGTACTACACTGTGCGTTTCTTAAATTCTAAGTTTTTCAGTGCAACTCACTCATATACTATGTACTACACTGTGCGTTTCTTATATTCTAAGTTTTTCAGTGCAACTCACTCATATACTATGTACTACACTGTGCGTTTCTTATATTCTAAGTTTTTCAGTGCAACTCACTCATATACTATGTACTACACTGTGCGTTTCTTATATTCTAAGTTTTTCAGTGCAACTCACTCATATACTATGTACTACACTGTGCGTTTCTTAAATTCTAAGTTTTTCAGTGCAACTCACTCATATACTATGTACTACACTGTGCGTTTCTTATATTCTAAATTTTTCAGTGCAACTCACTCATATACTATGTACTACACTGTGCGTTTCTTATATTCTAAGTTTTTCAGTGCAACTCACTCATATACTATGTACTACACTGTGCGTTTCTTATATTCTAAGTTTTTCAGTGCAACTCACTCATATACTATGTACTACACTGTGCGTTTCTTATATTCTAAGTTTTTCAGGGCAACTCACTCATATACTATGTACTACACTGTGCGTTTCTTATATTCTAAGTTTTTCAGTGCAACTCACTCATATACTATGTACTACACTGTGCGTTTCTTATATTCTAAGTTTTTCAGTGCAACTCACTCATATACTATGTACTACACTGTGCGTTTCTTATATTCTAAGTTTTTCAGTGCAACTCACTCATATACTATGTACTACACTGTGCATTTCTTATATTCTAAGTTTTTCAGTGCAACTCACTCATATACTATGTACTACACTGTGCGTTTCTTATATTCTAAGTTTTTCAGTGCAACTCACTCATATACTATGTACTACACTGTGCGTTTCTTATATTCTAAGTTTTTCAGTGCAACTCACTCATATACTATGTACTACACTGTGCGTTTCTTATATTCTAAGTTTTTCAGTGCAACTCACTCATATACTATGTACTACACTGAGCGTTTCTTATATTCTAAGTTTTTCAGTGCAACTCACTCATACTATGTACTACACTGTGCGTTTCTTATATTCTAAGTTTTTCAGTGCAACTCACTCATATACTATGTACTACACTGTGCGTTTCTTATATTCTAAGTTTTTCAGTGCAACTCACTCATATACTATGTACTACACTGTGCGTTTCTTATATTCTAAGTTTTTCAGTGCAACTCACTCATATACTATGTACTACACTGTGCGTTTCTTATATTCTAAGTTTTTCAGTGCAACTCACTCATATACTATGTACTACACTGAGCGTTTCTTATATTCTAAGTTTTTCAGTGCAACTCACTCATACTATGTACTACACTGTGCGTTTCTTATATTCTAAGTTTTTCAGTGCAAATCACTCATATACTATGTACTACACTGTGCGTTTCTTATATTCTAAGTTTTTCAGTGCAACTCACTCATATACTATGTACTACACTGTGCGTTTCTTATATTCTAAGTTTTTCAGTGCAACTCACTCATATACTATGTACTACACTGTGCGTTTCTTATATTCTAAGTTTTTCAGTGCAACTCACTCATATACTATGTACTACACTGTGCGTTTCTTATATTCTAAGTTTTTCAGTGCAACTCACTCATATACTATGTACTACACTGTGCATTTCGTGTAATGCGGGTTTTTCAGTAAATTCTAAATTTTTCAGTGCAACTCACTCATATACTATGTACTACACTGTGCGTTTCTTATATTCTAAGTTTTTCAGTGCAACTCACTCATATACTATGTACTACACTGTGCGTTTCTTATATTCTAAGTTTTTCAGTGCAACTCACTCATATACTATGTACTACACTGTGCGTTTCTTATATTCTAAGTTTTTCAGTGCAACTCACTCATATACTATGTACTACACTGTGCGTTTCTTAAATTCTAAGTTTTTCAGTGCAACTCACTCATATACTATGTACTACACTGTGCGTTTCTTATATTCTAAGTTTTTCAGTGCAACTCACTCATATACTATGTACTACACTGTGCATTTCGTGTAATGCGGGTTTTTCAGTAAATTCTAAGTTTTACAGTGCAACTCACTCATATACTATGTACTACACTGTGCGTTTCTTATATTCTAAGTTTTTCAGTGCAACTCACTCATATACTATATACTACACTGTCCGTTTCTTAAATTCTAAGTTTTTCAGTGCAACTCACTCATATACTATGTACTACACTGTGCGTTTCTTATATTCTAAGTTTTTCAGTGCAACTCACTCATATACTATGTACTACACTGTGCGTTTCTTATATTCTAAGTTTTTCAGTGCAACTCACTCATATACTATGTACTACACTGTGCGTTTCTTATATTCTAAGTTTTTCAGTGCAACTCACTCATATACTATGTACTACACTGTGCGTTTCTTAAATTCTAAGTTTTTCAGTGCAACTCACTCATATACTATGTACTACACTGTGCGTTTCTTATATTCTAAGTTTTTCAGTGCAACTCACTCATATACTATGTACTACACTGTGCGTTTCTTATATTCTAAGTTTTTCAGTGCAACTCACTCATATACTATGTACTACACTGTGCGTTTCTTAAATTCTAAGTTTTTCAGTGCAACTCACTCATATACTATGTACTACACTGTGCGTTTCTTATATTCTAAGTTTTTCAGTGCAACTCACTCATATACTATGTACTACACTGTGCGTTTCTTATATTCTAAGTTTTTCAGTGCAACTCACTCATATACTATGTACTACACTGTGCGTTTCTTATATTCTAAGTTTTTCAGTGCAACTCACTCATATACTATGTACTACACTGTGCGTTTCTTAAATTCTAAGTTTTTCAGTGCAACTCACTCATATACTATGTACTACACTGTGCGTTTCTTATATTCTAAATTTTTCAGTGCAACTCACTCATATACTATGTACTACACTGTGCGTTTCTTATATTCTAAGTTTTTCAGTGCAACTCACTCATATACTATGTACTACACTGTGCGTTTCTTATATTCTAAGTTTTTCAGTGCAACTCACTCATATACTATGTACTACACTGTGCGTTTCTTATATTCTAAGTTTTTCAGGGCAACTCACTCATATACTATGTACTACACTGTGCGTTTCTTATATTCTAAGTTTTTCAGTGCAACTCACTCATATACTATGTACTACACTGTGCGTTTCTTATATTCTAAGTTTTTCAGTGCAACTCACTCATATACTATGTACTACACTGTGCGTTTCTTATATTCTAAGTTTTTCAGTGCAACTCACTCATATACTATGTACTACACTGTGCATTTCTTATATTCTAAGTTTTTCAGTGCAACTCACTCATATACTATGTACTACACTGTGCGTTTCTTATATTCTAAGTTTTTCAGTGCAACTCACTCATATACTATGTACTACACTGTGCGTTTCTTATATTCTAAGTTTTTCAGTGCAACTCACTCATATACTATGTACTACACTGTGCGTTTCTTATATTCTAAGTTTTTCAGTGCAACTCACTCATATACTATGTACTACACTGAGCGTTTCTTATATTCTAAGTTTTTCAGTGCAACTCACTCATACTATGTACTACACTGTGCGTTTCTTATATTCTAAGTTTTTCAGTGCAACTCACTCATATACTATGTACTACACTGTGCGTTTCTTATATTCTAAGTTTTTCAGTGCAACTCACTCATATACTATGTACTACACTGTGCGTTTCTTATATTCTAAGTTTTTCAGTGCAACTCACTCATATACTATGTACTACACTGTGCGTTTCTTATATTCTAAGTTTTTCAGTGCAACTCACTCATATACTATGTACTACACTGTGCATTTCGTGTAATGCGGGTTTTTCAGTAAATTCTAAGTTTTTCAGTGCAACTCACTCATATACTATGTACTACACTGTGCGTTTCTTATATTCTAACTTTTTCAGTGCAACTCACTCATATACTATGTACTACCCTGTGCGTTTCTTATATTCTAAGTTTTTCAGTGCAACTCACTCATATACTATGTACTACACTGTGCGTTTCTTATATTCTAAGTTTTTCAGTGCAACTCACTCATATACTATGTACTACACTGTCCGTTTCTTAAATTCTAAGTTTTTCAGTGCAACTCACTCATATACTATGTACTACACTGTGCGTTTCTTATATTCTAAGTTTTTCAGTGCAACTCACTCATATACTATGTACTACACTGTGCGTTTCTTATATTCTAAGTTTTTCAGTGCAACTCACTCATATACTATGTACTACACTGTGCGTTTCTTATATTCTAAGTTTTTCAGTGCAACTCACTCATATACTATGTACTACACTGTGCGTTTCTTAAATTCTAAGTTTTTCAGTGCAACTCACTCATATACTATGTACTACACTGTGCGTTTCTTATATTCTAAGTTTTTCAGTGCAACTCACTCATATACTATGTACTACACTGTGCGTTTCTTATATTCTAAGTTTTTCAGTGCAACTCACTCATATACTATGTACTACACTGTGCGTTTCTTAAATTCTAAGTTTTTCAGTGCAACTCACTCATATACTATGTACTACACTGTGCGTTTCTTATATTCTAAGTTTTTCAGTGCAACTCACTCATATACTATGTACTACACTGTGCGTTTCTTATATTCTAAGTTTTTCAGTGCAACTCACTCATATACTATGTACTACACTGTGCGTTTCTTATATTCTAAGTTTTTCAGTGCAACTCACTCATATACTATGTACTACACTGTGCGTTTCTTAAATTCTAAGTTTTTCAGTGCAACTCACTCATATACTATGTACTACACTGTGCGTTTCTTATATTCTAAATTTTTCAGTGCAACTCACTCATATACTATGTACTACACTGTGCGTTTCTTATATTCTAAGTTTTTCAGTGCAACTCACTCATATACTATGTACTACACTGTGCGTTTCTTATATTCTAAGTTTTTCAGTGCAACTCACTCATATACTATGTACTACACTGTGCGTTTCTTATATTCTAAGTTTTTCAGGGCAACTCACTCATATACTATGTACTACACTGTGCGTTTCTTATATTCTAAGTTTTTCAGTGCAACTCACTCATATACTATGTACTACACTGTGCGTTTCTTATATTCTAAGTTTTTCAGTGCAACTCACTCATATACTATGTACTACACTGTGCGTTTCTTATATTCTAAGTTTTTCAGTGCAACTCACTCATATACTATGTACTACACTGTGCATTTCTTATATTCTAAGTTTTTCAGTGCAACTCACTCATATACTATGTACTACACTGTGCGTTTCTTATATTCTAAGTTTTTCAGTGCAACTCACTCATATACTATGTACTACACTGTGCGTTTCTTATATTCTAAGTTTTTCAGTGCAACTCACTCATATACTATGTACTACACTGTGCGTTTCTTATATTCTAAGTTTTTCAGTGCAACTCACTCATATACTATGTACTACACTGAGCGTTTCTTATATTCTAAGTTTTTCAGTGCAACTCACTCATACTATGT